>NC_072397.2:39773203-40075000 GCF_028885625.2 Pongo pygmaeus | reverse complement strand
ACCAACAAAATATTAAAAATAAACACACCACAATGACAGCTGGGTTGGTCTTTAGGTGGCAGGCCTGCAAGTGTGTTTTTCTAAATCTGTTTGCTCCATTCTCCAAAATAGACATAACTTTTGGTGATGAGTCTGGCTGAAGGAGCAAGTGTAGGGTCAGAGGAAACTGCTCCCCAAACCTGGCCCCTGACCTGGGCTCCTTGGTGGCAGCTTCCCCTTCCCTGGAGTCTATCCTGATCCCAGTGACAGGTCCTGTCATCCGTACACCCATTCCATGCCCTAGTCCCCACTAAAAAGTAGAGGGGAACTGAGCAGGTGAGATGGTATCAGGGCCCATGGGATGACAGTACCTAGCAGTAAGGGACATTCAAATTGTCTTGTCTGCAGGAAAGTAGAAGGCCAAGCCCAGTGGCTCTCATGGTCCTTGAATGGGCTCTTGGGACTATAGAGGCCCATTTTATTCATGTCTCTCTAAAACAGATCAGATGGGAGAAGAGGTTTTGTGGGACTCTGAGGCCCAGCCTTCTTCCCAGCAGGTAAGGCAGGCCTGCTGGCTGGAAAATGCTGTCACCACAGGGCCACCCCAATATTCTTTATCTCTTGTCCTGCCTTTCATCTAAACCAACAACCCATAATTACTAACTGTGGGAAAGAGGGTTTCTGGGGTCCCAGTTTATTTGGTCTCCCCTGTGTTAGACACACATGGGGAGCCATGGGTGACTTCTGATGAGAAAAGTCTCCTTATTGCCTTCATGTCTTTATGCCCTGAGAGCATAACCACTCAGCATCATTTCACATGTTGATCAGGGAGATAACACTCCCTTGAAGCTGTGGAGTATAATCAAATTTCTTGGCTCCTCCTGAAACTCACTACCACCAGATTCAGTCCCAATAAGTTAAAGATCATAGGTAGTTTAGACACATACCTTTGCTCAAGGAAAGTCACAGAAACTGCCAGTGCTATACATGTTATTCAATGGCTCACGAGTTCTCCTTCACTGATTAATCCTTTCACTCATTCCTTCCTCTCCCTCCCATCTGCCTTAAGAACAAAGAGCTTGTAAACCAATAAATTGGGTAGTGCATGAGAGGAGAGGTTTTTGCCATGAGCAAGCCTCCGATGCTCTGGTCCCCTGGACCAACATTTTAAATGCTTATTATGTCTCTGTCTAACTCTTTTGTCTCCTCCAGACTCAGGGTACCCACTGGGTGTGGTGGGGCTGGTTTCCGCAACATTAACCTGGGACATTCCAAATCTTGGTGCTTGTGTTGTCTCTCAAATCAACTCACCAAGCCCTCCTCTGGCAACACACTGCCTTTTTCTGCTGCCAAAGATCTCACTCTGCCACACAGTGACATTGAAATGCAGAGGGGCAGCCACCACCCCACTTGGGCCTGTCCTGAGCCTCAGATTTCCAGTGTCAGTGATCTCACACTGGCTGTGAGATCACAGCCAGCTGATTGAAAGGGACAGGAAAGTGTGTGGAGGAAGCACTCTCCACACCACTGCACTCCGGCCTGGGTGACAGAATGAGACTCCATCTAAAAAAAAATTACCTTTAAAAATGCATCCTATTTTTTTCTGGGGGTGTTCCAAGATGGCCAAATAGGAATGGCTTCAGTGTGAAGCTCCCAGCATGGTTAATGCAGAAGATCAGTGATTTCTGCATTTCCCACTGAGGTACCTCATTCATCTCATTGAGACTGGATGGACAGTGAGTTCAGCCCACAGAGGGGGAGCAGAAGCAGGGCAGGGCATCGCCTCTCCTGGGAAATGCAAGGGGTTGGGGGATTTTCCTTTCATAGCCAAGGGAAGCTGTGACAGACTACCTGGAAAAATGGAGCACTCCTGCCCAAATACTGCACTTTTTGCAAAGTTTAATCATCTGGCAGACAAAGTAATTCTATCCCATGCCTGGCTTGGTGGGTCCCATGCCCACAGAGCCTTGCTCACTGCAAATGCGGCAGTCTGAGATCAAGCTCTAAGTTGCCAACCTGGCTGGTAGAGGAGCATCCACAATTGCTAAGGCTTGAGTATGTAAACAAAGCACCCAGGAAGCTCGAATAGGGTGGAGCCCACCACAGCTCAACAAGGCCTACTGTCTCTAGACTCCAGCTCTGTGGGCAGGGCATAGCTGAAAAAAAGGCAGCAGATAACTTCAGCAGACTTAAACGTCCCTGTCTGACACTCTGAAGAGAGCAGTGGTTCTCCTAGCATGCCATTTGAGCTCTGAGAATGGACAGACTGCCTCTTCATATCTGTCCCTGGGAGACATCTCTCAGTAAGGGCCAACAGACACCTCATATAGGAAGCTTCCCCTCTGTGACGAAGCCTCCAGAGGAAGGATCGGGCAGCAATATTTCCTATTCTGCAATATTTGCTGTTCTTTATCCTCTGCTGATGATAGCCAGGCAAACACAATCTGGAGTGGAACTACACCAAATTCCAAAAGGCCTGCAGCTGAGGGACTTGACTGTTAGAAAGAAAACTAACAAACAGAAAGGAATAGCATCTACATCAGCAAAAAGGTCATTTACACAAAAACCCCACTGTAGACCAAAAACATCAAAGACCCAAGGTAGATAAAACCACAAAGGGGGAGAAACCATAGCAGAAAAGCTGAAAATTCTAAAAATTAGAGCAACTCTTCTATAAAGGATCACAGCTCCTCACAATCATTGGAACAAAACTAGATGGAGAATGACTTTGATGAGTTGACAGAAGCAGGCTTCAGAAGGCTGGTAATAACAAACCTCTTTGAGCTAAAGTCTCATGTTCAAACACATCACAAGGAAGCTAAAAACCTTGAAAAAAGATTAGATGAATGGCTAAATAGAATAAACAGTGTAGAGGGGATCTTAAATGACCTGATGGAGCTCAAAGCCATGGCATGAGAACTTCAGGATGCATGCACAAGCTTCAATAGCTAACTCAATCAAGTGGAACAATCTGTATCAGTGATTGAAGATCATATTAATAAAACAAAGTGAGGAGACAAGGTTAGAGAAAAAAAGAGTAAAAAGAAACAAAGCCTCTAAGAAATATGAGACTAAGTGAAAAGATCAAATCTATGTTTAATTGGTGTACCTGAAAGTGATGGAAAGAATTGAACCAACTTGGGAAACACTTTTCAGGATATTATTCAGGAGAACTTCCCCAACCTAGCAAGGCAGGCCAACATTCAAATTCAGGAAACAGAGAACACCACAAATATGCTCCCCAAGAGAAGTAACCCCAAATCACATAATTGTCAGGTTCACCAAGAGTGAAATGAAGGAAAAAGTGTTAAGGACAGCCAGAAAGAAAGGCTGAGTTACCCACAAAGGGAAGCCCATCAGACTAACAATGGATTTCTTGGCAGAAACCCTACAAGCCACAAGGGAGTGGGGGCCAATATTCAACATTCTTAAAGGAAAGAATTTTCAACCCAGAATTTCATATTCTGCCAAACTAAGCTTTATACGTGAAGGAGAATTAAAATCCTTCAAAGATAAACAAATGCTGAGAGATTTGGTGATCACCAGGCCTGCCTCACAAGAGCTTCTGAAGGAAGCACTAAACATGGAAAGAAACAACTGGTACCAGCCACTGCAAAAACATGCCAAATTGTAAAGACCATCGATGCTATGAAGATACTGCATCAATTAACAGGCAAACTACCCAGTGAATGTCATAATGACAGGAACAAATTCACACATAACAATATTAACCTTAAATGTAAATAGTTTAAATGCCCCAATTAAAAGGCACAGACGGCAAATTCGATAGAGTCAAGACCCATCAGTGTGCTGCATTCAGAGGACCCATCTCACATGCAAAGATGCACATGGGCTCAAAATAAAGTGTTGGAATAAATCTGCCAAGCAAATGGATACTGAATGGGCAAAAACTGGAAGCTTTCCCCTTGCAAATGGGCACAAGACAGGGATGCCCTCTCTCACCACTCCTATTCAACATAGTGTTGGAAGTTCTGGTGAGGGCAATCAGGCAGGAGAAGGAAATAAAGGGTATTCAATTAGGAAAAGAGGAAGTCAAATTGTCCCTGTTTGCAGATGACATGATTGTATATCTAGAAAACCTCATAGTCTCAGCCCAAAATCTCCTCAAGCTGATAAGCAAATTCAGCAAAGTCTCTGGATACAAAATCAATGTACAAAAATCACAAGCATTCTTATATGCCAATAACAGACAAACAAAGAGCCAAATCATGAGTGAACTCCCATTCACAATTGCTTCAAAGAAATTAAAATACCTAAGAATCCAGCTTACAAGAGATGTGAAGGACGTCTTCAAGGAGAACTGCAAACCACTGCTCAATGAAATAAAAGAGGATACAAATAAATGGAAGAACATTCCATGCTCATGGGTAGGAAGAATCAATATCATGAAAATGGCCATACTGCCTAAGGTAATTTATGGATTCAATGCCATCCCCATCAAGCTACCAATGACTTTCTTCCCAGAATTGGAAACAACTACTTTAAAGTTCATATGCAACCAAAAAAGAGCCCGCATCGCCAAGTCAATCCTAAGCCAAAAGAACAAAGCTGGAGGCCTCACGTTACTTGACTTCAAACTATACTACAAGGCTACAGTAACCATAACAGCATGATACTGGTACCAAAACAGATATAAACCAATTGAACAGAACAGGACCCTCAGAAATAATGCTGCTTACCTACAACTATCTGATCTTTGACAAATATGAGAAAAATAAGCAATGGGGAAAAGATTCCCTATTTAACAAATGGTGCTGGCAAAACTGTCTAGCCATATGTAGGAAACTGAAACTGAATCCCTTCCTTACACCTTATACAAAAATTAACTCAAGATGGATTGAAGACTTAAATGTTAGACCTAAAACCATAAAAACTTTAGAACAAAACCTTGGCAATACCATTAACGACATAAGCATGGGCAAATGGAAAAAAGAAGCAGGAGTTGCAATCCTAGTCTCTGATAAAACAGAATTTTAACCAATAAAGATCAAAAGAGACTAGGCCATTACATAATGGCAAAGGGATCAATTCACAAAGAAGAGATAAGTATCATAAATAAGTAGGCACCCAATACAGGAGCACCCAGATTCATAAAGCAAGTCCTTAGAGACTTATAAAGAGACTTAGACTCCCATACCATAATAATGGGAGATTTTAACACCCCACTGTCAATATTAGACAGATCAACAAGACAGAAGGTTAACAAGGATATCCAGGAACTGAACTCAGCTTTGCAACAAGCAGGACTAATAGACATCTACAGAGATCTCCACCCTAAATCAACAGCATATACATTCTTCTCAGCACCATATCACACTTATTTTAAAATTGACCACAAAACTGGAAGTAAAGCACTCCTCAGCAAATGTAAAATAACAGAAATCACAACAAACTATCTCTCAGACCACAGCACAATCAAATTAGAACTCAGCATTAAGAAACTCACTCAAAACTGCACAACTTACATATGTAACTTACCTGCATGTTGCGCACATGTACCATAGAGCCTAAAGTATAAAAAATAAAAATAAAAAAATAAAAATAAATAAAATAACAAGCTGATATATTAAAAACAAAACAAAACAAAACAAAACAAAAAAACAAAAAAAAAAATGCACAACTGCATGGCAACTGAACAACTTGCTCCTGAATGACTGCTGGGTAAATAACCAAATGAAGGCAGATATACAGACATTCCTTGAAACCAAGGAGAACAAAGACACAACATACCACAATCTCTGAAACATATTTAAATAAATGGGCAGGGGGAAACTTATAGCACTAAATCCACAAGAGAAAGCAGGAAATATCTAAAATTGACACCCCAACATTACTATTAAAAGAAATAGAGAAGGAAGAGCAAACTAATTCAAAAAGTAGCAGAAGGCAAGAAATAACTAAGATTAAAGGAGAACTGAAAGAGATAGAGACACAAAAAACCCTTCAAAATATGAATAAATCCAGGAACTGTTTTTTTAAAGATCAACAAAATTAATAGACCCCTAGCAAGACTATTTTGTGTCTCTAATATCACTATTAAAAGAAATAGAGAAGCAAGAGCAAACAAATTCAACAAGTAGCAAAAGGCAACAAACAACTAAGATCACAGCATAACTGAAAGAGATAGAGACACAAAAAACCCTTCAAAATATCAATAAATCAAGGCACTGTTTTTTTAAAACATCAATAAAATTGATAGACCCCTAGCAAGACTAACAAAGAAGAAAAGAGAGAAGAATGTAATAGAAGCAATAAATAAATGATAAAGCAGATATCACCACCGATCCCACAGAAGTACAAATGACCATCAGAGAATACTATAAACACCCCTATGCAAATAAACTGGAAATGCTAGAATAAATGGATAAACTCCTGGACAAACACACCCTCCAAAAACTAAACCAGGAAGAAGTTGAATCCCTGAATAGACCAATAACCGTCTCTGAAATTGAGGAAATAATTAATAGCCTACTAACCAAAAAAAAGTCCAGGACCAGACGGATTCACAGCTGAATTCTACCAGAGGCACAAAGAGGAGCTAGTACCATTCCTTCTGAAACTATTCCAATCAATATAAAAAGGAGGCAATCCTCCCTAACTCACTTTATGAAGCCAACATCATCCTGATACCAAGGCCTGGCAAAGACAAAACAAAAAAAAGAGAATTTTAGACCAATATCCCTGATGAACATCGATGTGAATATCCTCAATAAAATACTGGCAAACTGAACCCAGCAGGACATCAAAAAGCTTATCCATCACTATCATGTCAGCTTCATCCCTGGGATGAAAATGTGGTTTAACTTATGCAAATCAATAAACATAATCCATTGCATAAACAGAACCAATAACAAAAACCACATGATTATCTCAATAGATGCATGAAAGGCCCTTGACAGAATTCAATAGCCTTCATGCTAAAAACTCTCAATAAAGTAGGTATTCATGGAATGTATCTCAAAATAATAAGAGCTATCTATGACAAACCCACAGCCAATATCCTACTGAGTGGGCAAAAACTGGAAGCATTCCCTTTGAAAACTGGCACAAGACAAGGAAGCCCTCTCTCACCACTCCTATTCAACATAGTGTTGGAACTTCTGCCCAGGGCAATCAGGCAAGAGAAAGAAATAAAAGGTACTCAATTAGGTAATGAGGAAGTCAAATTGTCCCTGCTTTCAGATGACATGATTGTATATTTAGAAAACCCCATTGTCTCAGCCCAAAATCTACTTAAGCTGATAAGCAAATTTAGCAAATTCTCAGGATACAAAATCAGTGTGCAAAAATCACAGCATTCCTATACACCATTAACAGACAAACAGAGAGCCCAATCATGAGTGAACTCCCATTCAAAATTGCTATAAAGGGAATAAAATACCTAGGAATCCAACTCTGCAAGGGATGTGAAGGATCTCTTCAAGAAGAACTACAAAACACTTCTCAATGAAATAAAAAAGGACAGAAACAAATGGAAGAATAATCTATGATCATGGATACAAAGAATCAGTAACTTGAAAATGACCATAGTGTCCAAAATAATTTATACATGCAATGCCATTCTCATCAAGCTACCAATGACTTTCTTCAGAGAACTGGAAAAAAAAAAAAAAAAAAAAAAAAAAAACTACTTACAGTTCATGTGGAACCAAAAACCAGGTTGTATTGCCAAAACAATCCCAAGGAAAAAGAAGGAGGCATCACACTACCTGACTTCAAATAATACTACAAGGCTACAGTAACCAAAACAGCATGGTACTTGTACCAAAAGAGATATATTGAACAATGGAACAGAAAAGAGGCCTCAGAAATAATACCATGCATCTGCAATCATCTTATCTCTGACAAATCTGACAGAAAGAAGAAATGGGGAAAGGATTCTCTATTTAGTAAATGGTGCTGGGAAAAGTGGCTAGCCATTTTTAGAAAGTGGAAACTGGATCCTTTCCTTACACCTTACACAAAAGTTAATTCAAAATGGATTAAAGACTTAAATATTAAACCTAATACCATAGAAATCCCAGAAGAGAACCTAGGAAATACCATTCAGGAAATAGGCATGAGCAAGCCCTTCATGACTAAAACACCAAAAGTAATGGCAACGAAGCCAAAATAGACAAATGGGATCTAGTTAAACTAAAGAACTTCTGCACAGCAAAAGAAACTACCATCAGTGTGAACAGTTAACCTAAAGAATGGGAGAAAATTTTTGCAATCTATCCATTTGACAAAGGACTAATATCAGAATCTACAAAGAACACAAACAAATTTACATAAAAAAACCTCATCAAAAGGTGGGCAAAGGATATGAACAGACACTTCTCAAAAGAAGACATCTATGCAGCCCACAGACACATGAAAAAATGCTCATCATCACTAGTCATCAGGGAAATGCAAACCAAAACCAGAATTAGACATCATCTCACACCACTTAGAATGGTGATCATTAAAAAGTCAGGAAATGACAGAAGCTCGAGTGGATGTGGAGAAATAGGAAGGCTTTTACACTGTTTGTCGGAGTGTAAATTAGTTCAATCATTGTGGAAGACCATATGGTGATTCCACAAGGACCTAAAATTAGAATTACCATTTGACCCAGCAATCCAATTATTGGGTATATACCCAAAGGATTATAAATCATGCCACTATAAAGACACATGCACATGTATGTTTATTGTGGCACAATTCACAATAGCAAAGACTTGAAACCCACCCAAATGTCCATCAATGATAGACTGGATTAAGAAAATGTGGCACATGTACACCATGGAATACTATGCAGACATAAAAAAGGATGAGCTCACGTCCTTTGCAGGGACATGAATGAAGCTAGAAACTATCATTCTCAGCAAACTATCACAAGAACAGAAAACCAAACACTGCATGTTCTCACTCATGGGTGGAAATTGAAAAATGAGATCACTTGGACACATGGTGGGGAACATCACACACCAGGGACTGTTGGAGAGTGGGAGGTAGGTGACTGGGTAAGGGATATCATTAGGATAAATACCTAATGTAAATGATGAGTTGATGGGTGCAGCAAACCATCATGGCACATGAATACCTTTGTATGAAACCTGCAAGTTGTACACATGTACCCTAGGACTTAAAGCATAATAAGGATTTAAAAATAAATAAATAAATAAAAATGCATGCTATTATGTGCATTTCATGTGTAAGACATGATGCTATGGGATATTTCAAAGGCTAGTATACTGAAGCAAATTCACATATTTGTAATCTCACATAGTTACTACTATAGTTTGGATATTTGCCTTTACAAATATGCTGAAATTTGATCCCCAGTGTTGGAGGTGAGGTTGAGTTGGAGATGCTCGGGTCATGGGGATGGATCCCTTATGAAGAGCTTGGTGTCATTCTTGTGATGAGGAGGGAGTTCTTATTCTATTAGCTTTTGAGAACTCATTAAAAAAAAAAAAAGCCTGGCACCACCCTCCCTTCTTTTGCATGTATGTGAGATCACACAATATTTTGCTTTCGGTGTCTGGTTTATTTCACTTAGCATAGTTTCCTCCAAGCTGCTCCATGTTTTCACAAATGGTAAGATCTCAATCTTGTTTAGGGCTAAATAATATTTCATTTTGCTTGGCAATAAGGTTGTTTCCATATCCTAGCTATTGTTAATAATGCTGCAATGAACATGGGAGTGCAGATATCTCTATGAGGTAGTGATTTCCTTTGGTTATATGTCTAAAGGAAGAGTTGTTGAGGCATAAGGTAGTTTTATGTTTAATTTCCCAGAAACTTCCATACCAACTTTCATAATGACTATACATTACCAACAACACTCTACAAGAATTTTATTTTTCATACATCCTAGCCAACCTTTGTGATCTTTGAGTTTTGATAATAGCCATCCCGACGTGAGTTACACAATGTCTCAAAGTACCTTCGATTTAAATTATTCTGATGATTAATGATGTTCAATATGTTTCAAATACCTGTTTCCCATTTTTATGTGTTCCTTGGAGAAATGTCAATTCAGAGCTTTTGCTCAGTTTTTAATATGTTCATTTGTTTTGCTACTATTGAGTTGTACAATGTCAGAGAAACCAGCCTCACAACAACCGGTGGGTACCTCAAGTCTGGAGGAGACAAAGGAGTTAGAAAGAGACAGAACAAATGTTTAAAAGTTGGATCCAGGGAACCAGAGTATCAGAGGCTTGCTCATGGCCCAGAGCTCTCAGGCTCTGCCTAATTTAGTGGTTTACAAGCTCTTTGTTCTTAGGGTAGGTGGGAGGTGGGAGGAAGGAATGAGGAAAAGGATTAAGCAGTGAAGGAGAATTCATGAGTCATTCAATAAGATGTATAGCACTGTTTTTTTCTGTGAATTTCGTTGGGCAAAGGCGTGTGTCTAAACTACTTAAGATCTTTTACTTATCAGGACTTAAATGGGTGGGAGCAGGTTTTGGGAGGAGCCATGATGTTTGATTATATGCCACTGCTTCAAGGGAAAGTTATCTCCTTGAGTAACCTGTGGAGTGCCACTGAATGGTTATACTCTCAGAGCATAAAGACAAGAAGGCAATAAGGAGACTTTTCTCCTCAGATGCCACCCATGGCTCCCCATGAGTGTCTCACACAGGGCAGACCAAGTCAACTGGCACTCCAGAAACTCTCTTTCTCACATACAAGTTCCTCATAAATTTTAGATCTTAACTCATCATCAGATATATAGCTTGAAAATATTTTTCCCAATATTTAGCCTACAGTATTTTGTTGATTGGTTCCTTTACTGTGCAAAAGCTTTTTTCTTTTGATGTAGTCTTGCTCATTTGTTTTTGTTTTTGTGGACTGAGTTTTTAATATGGTATTCAAAATAATTATTACCAGGGCCATCGTTCATGAGCTTTTTTCTATATTCTCTTCTAGGTGTTTCAGAGGTTGCAGTCTTACATTTAGGATTTTTCAGCTCATCTTCAGTTGATTTTTGTATATGATGTAAAATGTGGATCCAATTTTGTTCTTTTGCATGTGGAAATCTAGTTTTCCCAGCACTACTCATTGAAAAGATGATCCTCTTCTTATGATATCATTTCGCTGCACATTTCAAAAACTAATTGACTATATACAGTTGGATTTATTTCTGGATTCCCTGTTCTGTTTATTTGACCATGTTTCTGTGTTCATGCCAATTTCAAATAAGGTAGTATGATTCTTCCTGCTTCGTTTTTCTTTCTCAAGAATTGTTTTGACAATTTATGGCCTTCTATTTTGCTATAAAAATTTTATAATTTGTTTTCTATTCTGTGAAAAATGCCATTGAAATTTTGATTGAATAGCATTTAATCTGTGTATTGCTTTGGATGCTATAAACATTTTAACAATATTAACTCTCCCAAACCATAAGCATAGACCACCTTTCCATTTATTTGTGTCTTCTTCAATTGCTTTTATCAATGTTTCAAAATTTTCAGTGGAGAGATCTTTTGCTTTTTGGTTAACATTTTTCTTAAGTATTTAATTTCTTTGATATGCTTATAAGTGAGATGAGTTCTTGATTTTTTTTCAGTTAGGTAATTATTTTTACAATGAGTTTACTAAATTTATTCATTAGCTCGAACAGTTTCTTAAACAGAATATTTGAGCTATTTGATATCTGAATTATTTGATAATGTTTTTACCTATAGGAGTTTGTCATCAGCAAAGAGAGATAATTGTACTCATTGATTTATAATTTGGCTGCCTTTTTTTTTTCTTGTCAGATGTTTATGGTCCCTATTTGATTTGTTTCTCTTTTGATTATTATTATTTTATTCATTGTGCTAAATTTCAATTTAGTTGTTTTTTCTTCTAGTTTCTTAAGTACAATGAAATTTTTATTGGAATCTTTATTTTTTAATGTATGCATTTATTGCTATAATCTTCAATCATAATGCTGCTTTATTGCACACCATAGGTTGAGGTATGTTGTGTTTCCACTATTTGTCTCAAGATATTTATGAATTTTACTTTTTATTTTTCTTTTTATGTATTCGCGATTTTTTTCAAGATTTCTCCATTTCTGATTTTTCGTTTGCTACCGTGACGATATGAAACAATATCAAATATGATTTTAGCCATCTTACTTTTGCTAAGACTTGTATTATGGCCTAGCATATGGTCTGTCTTAGAGAATCTTCCATGCGTGTTACAACAAAATATACATTCTGCTACAGGACGAAAAGTTCTGTACATATCTGTTGGGTCCACTTAGTTAAAACTACAATTCAAGTCTGGCATTTTCTTATTAATTTTCTGTCGAGTTTCTCTATTCCTTGTTGTAATTAAGGTACTGAAATTTTCTGCTATTATTTTATTGTCTTTTTTTCTTCATTTCTATTTACATTTGCTTTAAATATTTAGGTGCTCCAACGCTGAGTGCTTATGTATATATATAATTGTTATATTCTTTTGATAAATTGATTCCTTTATTATAAAATGATGACTTTCTTGGTCTTATGACAGGTTTTGACTGAAATCTCTTTTATCAGATATAAGTATAGCCACCCTAATTTTTATTACCATTTGCATGTCATTATCTTGTTCTAATCCTTCACTTTCAGCCTATGTTTGTCCTTAAAGATTATGTGGGTCTCGTAGGTAACATGTAGTTGAATCTCATTTTTAAAATCGATTCGGTCACTCTACATCTTTCAAAAGCATAATTTAATTCATTTACATTCAACATAATTATTGATAAGCAAGTTCTTACTACTGTTATCTTGTTTGTTGTTTTCTGATTGAGTCATACCTCATTTTTTCCTTTCTTCCTCCCATGCCTCCATTTAAATGTTTAGCATTTAAATATTTTCATTAGTGATAAGCTTTGATTCCTTTGTTTTTATCGTTGGTGTTACTGTTGTAGTTTTTGATGGTCATCAAAGGCTCAGATAAAACATCTTATAGTTAATAATCAACTAGTTTAAGCTGACAACTTTTGTCACATAAAAACTCTAGACTTTTATCCTCTCTTCCAATTATGTTTTTGACATGACAATTTATATCTTTTAATACTGTGCCTTCTTGAAAAACCTATTGTTGACAAGTCTTTTGCCAAATGATTTCAGGCTCCTCCATTTTTCCTTTATTTTCCTTTAGTGCTTTTAGAATTTTCTTTTTTTCTCAGCATTTGAGAGTTTGATTCTTATTTGTTGTGGGGTAGTTTTATGGGGTATTAATCTTTTTTGCAGTCTCTGATCTTTCTGAATCTGTATATTTATATCTTTCACAAATTTTTGAAAGTTGTTATTATCCATTTGAATATGTTGTATATAACTTCCTCTTGCTGAGCTCTTTCATGAATATTGCTAAATCTTAGATTTGCTTATTTTAGGTAATTTTGTATATCTTGTAAATGGTCTTCATTGTTTTTTATTGCTTTTCTGTTTTGTTCTTTGTGCATTTCCTAATAACGTGTGTTAATTTTCTTTTCTTTCTTTCTTTTTTTTTTTTTTTGAGACAAAGTCTCACTGTGTTGCCCAGGCTGCAGTTCAATGGAAAGATATTGACTCACTGGAACCTCGCTTCCCAGTTTCAAGTGATTCTCCCTTCTCAGCCTCTTGAATAGCTGGTATTATAGGTGTGCACAACTATGCCCAGATAATTGTTTGTACTCTTAATAGAAATAGGGTTTCACGATGATGTCCAGACTCATCTTGAACTGCCAACCTCAAGTGATCAACCCATCGTAGCTTCCCAAATTGCTGTGATTACAGGCATAAGCCTGCACACCTGGACCTAATAACTCATTTTAGAGCTCACTGATTGTTTATTCTGTTTGATCTATTCTGCTTTTGAGATCCTTTTGAATTTTTCACTTTAGCCAATGTATTTCTCATTTCCAGGATTTTTTTATTTTTAAATTATTTCACTCCATTTTCTAAAAATTTCTTTCAGAAGTATATCAGTTCCTTTTCTGTGTTGTTTTAGATATCTGAGTTTCCTGAAAACTGATATTTTGAATTCTTAATCCAATAATCACTGATAGCCATCTTATTAATTAACACTGGTCAATGATTTATTGCTTTGCCCATTTAGGGAGATTATAATTTCCTGTTTGGTGTTACTTCTTGTGGTTATACATCTATATCTTTTTACTGAAGGACTAGTTATTTGGTTTATTGTTTTCTCTGTCTTATTTTGCATTTTGTTGTATAAGATTGCTTTGAGTTTTCTTTAAGACCTAAGTATTGTGTGGGTTTTGTTTGCTTCCTTTTGGCTACGTCAGTGCCTCTGTTTTGGGAGTAAATGGTGCCTTAAGCCCAAGTTTGCCTCAACTCTAACAAACTTTGAAACACTGTCAGTCTCCTATCTGAGAGATGTGGAAGTGGATATCCTAACAGTGTGGGAAGGCTGTCTGTAGGTTGATGATCAAGGAAATTATGAAATATAACTCCTACCTCATGATAATGCTGCATAGGCACTTAGGTTTGGCATCTCCTGTGACTGTGATATCCAGGCTGGAAATGGTAGTCCTGTCTTTCTGCTTCATCCCTGCTTGTCCTGAGATTTTTTTCTCTTTACAGGCAGTCACAAGGCTTCCATGGGTTAAGGCAGGAATAGTCCTCCTGCTAGGAAATCCAAAGAGATGGGGAAGCTGATCATCTACTTCAACTTTATTTTATCCAGTGTAGTAACCATGAGTCAGAGGAGTATTTTTTTTCTTTTTTTTTCACACTTGGTTGTCAGCAGACTAGGGGAAGAGTGTCATAAATATAAAAGGCAAACTTTCTTGACATCTGCCTAGTTTCTTCACTTCTCTGTCATCTGCTAGGAGCAGCCTCATTCTGATATTTGAGCTCTGCTTTATTGCTGTTGATAATGTTGCACTGTATACTTGATTTTGTTTTTTCTGTGTGTGTTCTTGGGGGGTTAGGGTTGGGGGCATGTGATGGCAGCTCCCTTTACTATGCCATTTTTTTTTTTTTATAAAAGTACTCTCCTCCAGTTTGCACTTTTTCTGCTTTCTTGTGTGTAAATTTATGTTATATATTTTACATTTCTTATTTTTTATCTATATTTTTACACATATATATTTCTCAACATTGATTTAGCTGCATTTTGGAAGTTTTAGTAGGTTTTAATTTTTCATTTATTTGTGAAAATTATGCAATTCCTTGAGATTTTTCAGTTAATCATAGGTTGTTGAAGAGTGTATTTCTTAGTTTCCAGACATTATATATTTTTCAGTTTTTAGAAAATGAATGTCAGTCAGGCACGGTGGCTCATGCATGTAATCCTAGCACTTTGAGAGGCCAAGGTGGGTGGATCACCTGAGGCCAGGAGTTTGACACCAGCCTCATCAATACAGTGAAACTTGGTCTCCACTAAAACTACAAAAATTAGCCTGGTGTGGTGGTGTGTGCCTGTAGTCCCAGCTACTCAGGAGGCTGAGGCAGGAGAATCACTTGAACATGAAAGGCAGAGATTGTAGTGAGCTGAGTTCACACCACTGAATTCCAGGCTGGGTGACAGAATGAGAGTCCATCTTATGTAAAAAAAAAGAAAGAAGGAAAGAGAAAAAGGAAGGAAGGAAGAGAGGGGAAGGAGGCGGGGCATGGTGGCTCAAGCCTGTAATCCCAGCACTTTGGGAGGCTGAGGCAGGTGGATCACGAGGTCAGGGGATTGAGACCATCCTGGCCAACACAGTGAAACCTAGTCTCTACTAAAAATACAAAAAAAATCAGCTGCGTGGTGGCAGGTGTCTGTAGTCTGTGGGAGGCTGAGGAAGGGGAATGGTGGAATGGCATGAACCCAGGGGGTGGAGCTTACAGTGAGCCAAGATTGCGCCATTGCACTCCAGCCTGGGAGACAGAGCAAGACTCCCCCTCAAAAAAAAAAAAAAAAAAAAAAGAGAGAGAGAAATAGAGGAAGGAAGGAGAGAAAATGGGTTTCTAGTTTTATTCCATTGTAGTTGGAGAAAGCATTATGTGTGATTTCAATAATATTAAATATAATAAGACTTCATTTGTGGCCTACCATAAAGTCTATTCTGAAGACAGCACAGAGAATAACCCATAGGCACTTTAGAAGAATATGTTGTCAGCTTGTGGAGTGGGGTGTTTTGTATATGTCCAAGAGACTTATTTGTTTATACCGCTTTTCAAGACCTTCGTTTTCTTATTGAACTTCAGTTTGGCCATTTCACACATTCTTGAAAGTGGGCAGTTGAAATCTCCAACTATTATTATTATTGCAGAACTGTCTATTACCTCGAATCTATTCATTGTTGTTTCATATATCCTTAGGATCTGTTATTAGGTATATATGTAAGTATTATATCTTCTTGATGAATTAAACAATTTTGATAATTGTATAGTTCTTCTAGCTCTATTTTGGTTACCATTTGCATTATTTTTCCCTCCCTTTTAGAATATTTAAAAAGTTATTCTGCCAATCTTTGACTTTTAACTGGAGTTTAGTTTATTTGGACTGACACTAATTGTTGACAAGAAATTACTTTTCTATTTTTTGTACTTTTTTTCTACAGGTTTTGTTGTTGTTGTTGTTATTCTTCATTCCTCCAAAACTGCTGACTTTTGCATTTGTTTTTCTAGGGTACAATTTTGATTCCCTCATTTCTCTTCAGTATATTTGAAAAGTTATTTTCTAAGTGGTCATTAATGGTAGTATAATTAATATCTTAAATTTATAATAATATAGTGTGAATTATTATTTTCTATTTATTTAATTATTATTATACTTTAAGTTTTAGGGTACATGTGCACAACGTGCAGGTTAGTTACATATGTATACATGTGCCATGCTGGTGTGCTGCACCCATTAACTCGTTATTTAGCATTAGGTGTATCTCCCAATGCTATCCCTCCCCCCTCCCCCCACCCCATAACAGTCCCCAGAGTGTGATGTTCCCCTTCCTGTGTCCATCTGTTCTCATTATTCAATTTCTACCTATGAGTGAGAACGTGTGGTGTTTGGTATTTTGTCCTTGTCATAGTTTACTAAGAATGATGATTTCCAATTTCATCCATGTCCCTACAAAGAACATGAACTCATCATTTTTATGGCTGCATAGTATTCCATGGTGTACATGTGCCACATTTTCTTAATCCAGTCTATCATTGTTGGACATTTGGGTTGGTTCCAAGTCTTTGATATTGTGAGTAGTGGTGCAACAAACATACGTGTGCATGTGTCTTTATAGCAGCATGATTTATAGTCCTTTGGGTATATACCCAGTAATGGGATGGCTGGGTCAAATGGTATTTCTAGTTCTAGATCCTTGAGGAATCGCCACACTGACTTCCACAATGGTTGAACTAGTTTACGGTCCCACCAACAGTGTAAAATGTTCCTATTTCTCCACATCCTCCCCAGCACCTGTTGTTTCCTGACTTTTTAATGATCACCATTCTAACTGGAGGGAGATGGTATCTCATTGTGGTTTTGATTTGCATTTCTCTGACGGCCAGTGATGGTGAGCATTTTTTCATGTGTTTTTTGGCTGCATAAATGTCTTCTTTTGAGAAGTGTCTGTTCATGTCCTTTGCACACTTTTTGATGGGGTTGTTTTTTTCTTGTAAGTTTGTTGGAGTTCATTGTAGATTCTGGATATTAGACCTTTGTCAGATGAGTAGGTTGCAAAAATTTTCTCCCATTTTGTAGGTTGCCTGTTCACTTTGATGTTATTTTCTTTTGCTGTGCAGAAGCTCTTTAGTTTAATTAGATCTGGTTTGTCAATTTTGGCTTTTGTTGCCATTGCTTTTGGTGTTTTAGACATGAAGTCCTTGCCCATGCCTATGTCCTGAATGGTAATGCCTATGTTTTCCTCTAGGGTTTTTATGGTTTTAGGTCTAATGTTTAAGTCTTTAATCCATCTTGAATTGATTTTTGTACAAGGTGTAAGGAAGGGATCCAGTTTCAGCTTTCTACATATGGCTAGCCAGTTTTGCCAGCACCATTTATTAAATAGGGAATCCTTTCCCCATTGCTTGTTTTTCTCAGGTTTGTCAAAGATCAGATAGTTGTAGATATGCAGAATTATTTCTGAGGGCTCTGTTCTGTTCCATTGATCTATATCTCTGTTTTGGTACCAGTACCATGCTGTTTTGGTTACTGTAGCCTTGTAGTATAGTTTGAAGTCAGGTAGCGTGACGCCTCCAGCTTTGTTCTTTTGGCTAACATTGACTTGGTGATGCAGGCTCTTTTTTGGCTCCACATGAACTTTAAAGTAGCTTTTTCCAATTCTGTGAAGAAAGTCATTGGTAGCTTGATGGTATGGCATTGAATCTATAAATTACCTTGGGCAGTATGGCCATTTTCAAGATATTGATCTTTCCTACCCATGAGCATGGAATGTTCTTCCATTTCTTTGTATCCTCTTTTATTTCATTGAGCAGTGGTTTGTAGTTCTCCTTCAAGAGGTCCTTCACATCCCTTGTAAGTTAGATTCCTAGGTATTTTATTCTCTTTGAAGCAATTGTGAATGGGAGTTCACTCATGATTTGGCTCTCTGTTTGTCTGTTATTGGTGTATAAGAATGCTTTGATTTTTTACATTGATTTTGTATCTTGAGACTTTGCTGAAGTTGCTTATCAGCTTAAGGAGATTTTGGGCTGAGACAATGGCGTTTTCTAGATATAAAATCATGTCATCTGCAAACAGGGACAATTTGGTTTCTTCTTTTCCTAATTGAATACTCTTTATTTCCTTCCCCTGCCTAATTGCCCTGGCCAGAACTTCAACACTATGTTGAAAAGGAGTGGTGAGAGAGGGCATCCCTGTCTTGTGCCAGTTTTCAAAGGGAATACTTCCAGTTTCTGTCTATTCAGTATGATATTCGCTGTGAGTTTGTCATGGACAGCTCTTATTATTTTGAGATACGTCCCATCAGAACCTAATTTATTGAGAGTTTTTAGCATGAAGGGATGTTGAATTTTGTCAAAGGCCTTTTCTGTATCTGTTGAGATAATCATGTGGTTTTTGTCTTTGGTTCTGTTTATATGCTGGATTACACTTATTGATTTGAGTGTATTGAACCAGCCTTGCACCCCCGGGATGAAACCCACTTGATCATAGAGGATAGGCTTTTTGATGTGCTGCTGGATTCAGTTTGCCAGTATTTTATTGAGGATTTTTGCATCAGTGTTCATCAAGGATATTGGTCTAAAATTCTCTTTTTTTGTTGTGTCTCTGCCCGGCTTTGGTATCAGGATGATGCTGGCCTCATAAAATGAGTTAGGGAGGATTCCCTCTTTTTCTATTGATTGGAATAGTTTCAGAAGGAATGGTACCAGTTCCTCCTTGTACCTCTGGTAGAATTTGGCTGTGAATCCATCTGGTCCTGGACTCTTTTTGGTTGGTAAGCTATTGATTATTGCCACAATTTCAGAGCCTGTTATTAGTCTATTCAGGGATTCAACTTCTTCCTGGTTTAGTCTTGGGAGGGTATATGTGTTGAGGAATTTATTCATTTATTCTAGATTTACGAGTTTATTTGCATAGAGGTGTTTGTATTATTCTCTGATGGTAGTTTATATTTCTGTGGGATCAGTGGTGATATCCCCTTTATCATTTTTTATTGTGTCTATTTGATTCTTCTCTCTTTTCTTCTTTATTAGTCTTGCTGGCAGTGCATCAATTTTGTTGATCCTTTCAAAAAACAAGCTCCTGGATTCATTAATTTTTGAAGGGCTTTTTGTGTCTCTATTTCCTTCCGTTCTGCTCTGATTTTAGTTATTTCTTGCCTTCTGTTAGCTTTTGAATGTGTGTGCTCTCACTTTTCTAGTTCTTTTAATTATGATGTTAGGGTGTCAATTTTGGATCTTTCCTGCTTTCTCTTGTGGGCATTTAGTGCTATAAATTTTCCTTTACACACAGCTTTGAATGTGTCCCAGAGATTCTGCCATGTTGGGTCTTTGTTCTCATTAGTTTCAAAGAACATCTTTATTTCTGCCTTCATTTTGTTATGTACCTAGTAGTCATTTAGGAGCAGGTTGTTCAGTTTCCATGTAGTTGAACGGTTTTGAGTGAGTTTCTTAATCCTGAGTTCTAGTTTGAATGCACTGTGGTCTGAGAGACCGTTTGTTATAATTTCTTTTCTTTTACATTTGCTGGGGAGAGCTTTACTTCCAACTATGTGGTCAATTTTGGAATAGGTGTGGTGTGGTGCTGAAAAAAATGTATGTTCTGTTGACTTGGGGTGGAGAGTTCTGTAGATGTCTATTAGGTCTGCTTGGTGCAGAGCTGAGTTCAATTCCTGGGTATCCTTGTTAACTTTCTGTCTCAGTCATCTTTCTAATGTTGACAGTGGGGTGTTAAACTCTCCCATTATTATTGTGTGGGAGTCTAAGTCTCTTTGTAGGTCACTCAGGACTAGCTTTATGAATTTGAGTGCTACTTCATTGGGTGCATATATATTTATGATAGTTAACTCTTCTTGTTGAATTGATCCCTTTACCATTATGTAATGGCCTTCTTTGTCTCTTTTGATCTTTGTTGGTTTAAAGTCTGTTTTATCAGAGACTAGGATTGCAAGCCCTGCTTTTTTTTGTTTTCCATTTGCTTGGTAGATCTTCCTCCATCCTTTTATTTTGAGCCTATGTGTGTGTCTGCACATGAGATGGGTTTACTGAATACAGCACACTGATGGGTCTTGACACTTTATCCAATTTGCCAGTCTGTGTCTTTTAATTTGAGAATTTAGTCCATTGTCATTTAAGGTTAATATTTTTATGTGTGAATTTGATCCTGTCATTATGATGTTAGCTGGTTATTTTGCTCATTAGTTGATGCAATTTCTTCCTAGCCTCAATGGTCTTTACAATTTGGCACAATTTTGCAGTGGCTGGTACAGGTTGTTCCTTTCCATGTTTAGTGCTTCCTTCAGGAGCTCTTGTAGGGCAGGCCTGGTGGTGACAAAATCTCTCAGCATTTGCTTGTCTGTAAAGTGTTTTATTTGTCCTTCACATATGAAGCTTAGTTTGGCTGGATATGAAATACTGGGTTAAAAATTCTTTTCTTTAATAATGTTGAATATTGGTCCCCACTCTCTTCTGGTTTGTAGAGCTTCTGCCGAGAGATCTGCTATTAGTCTGATGGGCTTCCCTTTGTGGGTAACCTGACGTTTCTCTCTGGCTGCCCTTAACATTTTTTCCTTCATTTCAACTTTGGTGAATCTGACAATTATGTGTCTTGGAGTTGCTCTTCTTGAGGAGTATCTTTGTGGCATTCCTTGCATTTCCTGAATCTGAATGTTGGCCAGCCTTGCTAGATTGGGGAAGTTCTCCTGGATAATATCCTGCAGAGTGTTTTCCAACTTGGTTCCATTCTCCCCATCACTTTCAGGTACACCAATCAGACGGAGATTTGGTCTTTTCACATAGTCTCATATTTCTTGGAGGCTTTGTTCATTTCTTTTCATTCTTTTTCCTCTAAACTTCCCTTCTCACTTCATTTCATTCATTTCATCTTCCATCACTGATAACCTTTCCTCCAGTTGATTGCATCAGCTCCTGAGGCTTCTGCATTCTTCACGTAGTTCTCGAGCCTTGGCTTTCAGCTCCATCAGCTCCTTTAAGTGCTTCTCTGTATTGGTTATTCTAGTTATACATTCATCTAAATTTTTTTCAAAGTATTTAACTTCTTTGCCTTTGGTTTGAACTTCCTCCTGTAGCTTGGAGTAGTTTGATTGTCTGACGTCTTCTTCTCTCAACTTGTCAAAGTCATTCTCCATCCAGCTTTGTTCTGTTGCTGGTGAGGAACTGTGTTCCTTTGGAGGAGGAGAGGTGCTCTGCTTTTTAGAGTTTCCAGTTTTTCTGCTCTGTTTTTTCCCCATCTTTGTGGTTTTATCTACTTTTGGTCTTTGATGATGGTGAGGTACAGGTGGCTTTTTGTTGTGAATGTCTTTTCTGTTTGTTAGTTTTCCTTCTAACAGATAGGACCCTCAGCTGCAAGTCTGTTGGAGTTTGCTAGAGGTCCACTCCAGGCCCTGTTTGCCTGGGTAACAGCAGTGGTGGCTGCAGAACAGCGGATTTTCATGAACCGTGAATACTGTTGTCTGATCGTTCCTCTGGAAGTTTTGTCTCAGAGGAGTACCCGGCCATGTGATGTGTCAGTCTGCCCCTACTGGGGGGTGCCACCCAGTTAGGCTGTTTGGGGGTCGGGGTCAGGGACCCACTTGAGGAGGCAGTCTGCCCATTCTCAGATCTCCAGCTGCATGCTGGGAGAACCACTGCCCTCTTCAAAGCTGTCAGACAGGGACATTTAAGTCTGCAGAGGTTATTGCTGTCTTTTTGTTTGTCTGTTCCCTGTCCCCAGAGGTGAAGCCTATAGAGGCAGGCAGGCCTCCTTGAGCTGTGGTGGGCTCCACCCATTTTGAGCTTCCTGGCTGCTTTGTTTATCTAAGAAAGCCTAGGCAATGGCAGGCACCTCTCCCCCACCCTCTCTGCCGCCTTGCAGTTTGATCTCAGATGCTATGCTAGCAATCAGCAAGACTCCGTGGGCGTAGGACCCTCGGAGCCAGGTGTGGGATATAATCTCCTGGTGCACTGTTTTTTAAGCCCTTCAGAAAAGCACATTATTGGGGCGGGAGTGACCCAATTTTCCAGGAGCCATCTGTCACCCCTTTCTTTGACTAGGAACGTGAACTCCCTGACCCCTTGTGCTTCCCGAGTGAGGCAATGCCTTGCCCTGCTTTGGCTTGTACACGGTGTGCTGCACCCACTGTCCTGCAGCCACTGTCTGGTACTCCCTAGTGAGATGAACCCAGTACCTCAGATGGAAATGCAGAAATCACCCGTCTTCTGTGTCACTCACTCTGGGAGCTGTAGACTGGAGCTGTTCCTATTCAGCCATCTTGGCTGCCCCCCTAGTGTGAATTATAACAACCGAGTGTTAAGATTATACAAAAATCATTTTCCCATACTGCTCTCCCCACCTTCCTTTTTTCTGTCAAAAATAGTGTGTTATACAATATGGGCTAACAACCCAGATATGCAATTATTGTTTTATTCTTTGTCTTTTTTTTATTTTACCATTGCATTGTATTTTATTTTATGTCATTGAGACAGGGTTTCAGTCACAGAGGCTAAACATGGTTCACTATAGCCTCAAGCTCCTAGGCTCAAGGGATCTTTCCACCTGCACCCACTATGTACCTGGGACAGAAGTGCCTGCCACCACAGCTGGATAATTTTGTTTATTTTCTGTATAGATAGGGTCACACTTTGTTGCCCTGGCTGTTCTCAAACTCCTGGGCTCAAGGAAATCCCCCTACTTTGTTGGGATTGCAGTTGTGAGATACTGTGCCTTACTTCTTGTCATTTAAATCCAATAGAAAAATAAAGTCATAGAAAGCACAAATACAATAATATTGGCTTTTCTATTTCGTGGTGTAATTACTTTATTGATATTCTTTATTTCTTTATTTGCACATGAGATACTATTTTTCTTTCATTCCTTGCTTGTTTTTATCATGTTTTGTAAGGCTGATCTAGTAGTAATATACTCTGTTAAATAGTTTGTTTGGAAATGCCTTATTTGCTCATAAATTTAAATTTTGGTTTGGCCAGATATTGAGCTTATGATTGACTTTGTTTTTTTTATTTCAGCACTTTAAAGATCTCATAACAGTGACTTCTTTCCACCGTAATTTTTAATGAGAAATTGGCTGTTAATGTCATGGAGGATAACTTGCATGTGATCAGTTACTTCCGTCTTGCGTCTTTTAAAGTTGTCCATTTATTTGTCTTCTGTCAATTTCAGTGCATGTGTTTCAGTGCGGATACCTTTGAGTATTCTTCCTGGAGTATTTTGTTCTTTGGAGATACTTGATCAGTGGATTTGCATCTATCAACATATTTAGGAAGTTTCAGCCACTGTTCATTTAAATATTATTTTTTTCCCTACCTTTCCTTTTCCAGTGGTACTCCTATTATGAATATGTTGATATTCTTGATGGTGTCCCATGCAACCTTAGTTTTGTTCATTATTCTTATTTCTCTTCTTGTTCCTTACACTGAATAATATCAAACAATACATCGTAAAGTTACCTAATTATGCTTTCTGCATGCTCACACATGCTGTTCAATCCTGCTAGTTAGAGATTATTGATATTGTTTTTTAAAATAATTTATGTTTTTATTGGTATTTTCAATTTTGAATCACTGTTTTCATGGGTTCCTTAGGTCTTTGAGAACATTAAAATGAAGTGAATTGAAATATTTCCCTAGGTAGTACCATGACTAGGCTTCCTGAAAGAGTTTCGTTTAATTATGTTTTCTTTGAGTGTGCCTTTGTTTTCCTTTGAATGCCTTTCAGTTTATTGTTGAACACTGAACACTTTAGATATTATTCAGCATATTTGGATAACAAATTACAGACCTCCACAATTGCTTAGTTTGTGGGTTGTTTACTTGTTTAGCAACCCTCTAAAACTATTTTTTGTGGTCTGTATTCTTTATCATGTATGGCCACTTAACCTTTGTTCTGTCGCCCTTTTGGTCACTTACTGTCCTTGACAAATTTTAAAAAGAAAAAAAGGAGGAAAATAAAGAAAAGAAAAGATAAACCGCCCAGACTTTGCATATGGACTCTGAGGAACTCTAGTGTTTAGCCCAAAGTCAGGGAAAAGTGAAAAGCTTTGGGGTCTTCTCTGTGCATGCATCCAAAAATGGACATACTTATATCCTTCTAAATATACCAGTAGGAGTCTGGGAATGTTGGTTCATATCCGTAATCCCACCAAATTGGAAGGCTTAGGAGAACAAAGCACTTGGCAAGATCTCTTCTATAAAAAAAAAAAAAAAAAAATACAAAAATAAGCTGGTTGTGGTGGCCCAAGCCTGTACTGTGAGACGCTGAAGTGGAAGGATAGGTGGAGTCCAGAGAGGTGAAATGCTCAGGAGGCTGAGGTGGCAAGATCATTTGAACCCAAGGAGGTTGAGGCTGCAGTGGACCATGATCATGCCACAGGACTCCAACGTGGGCCACAGGGCAAGCTCTGTCTCTATTGAAAACACAATCCCAAATGAGCAACAAAAAACAGAGTTTTTCCAAAGCTGATTTTGCACATCAATTTTCTTCCCAACCCTCTTCCTTGCAGTCATTTTATCTGTGTACTGCTTGACCTGACTCTTATTCCTTGCTACAGGTGGCTCTGACTAGTATATTTCCTGTCCACAAATGCCTCCTGGGAGTCACCTTCTGCCCACAAGAAAGCTCTGAGGTGGGCTAAAGGAAAGCCTCTGAGCTAATAATCTCCAAGGGAACCTCAGACATTTTAAATCACACAACCACAATTATTTGAGATAAGCTGTCTATTTTCCCCACATGAATCAAAATCTGCATCTAGAATTTAATCTTCTTCACAGTTGCCATGAAGCCATGGAGTGGGTGATGATGGTCAGTTACAATGCCACATACTGTCTTGCCCAAACTTAGAGGTCAGGTCTTTCTTCATTAACACTCCTCATAGTTACATTAGATTCCAGAGCTCCAAAAATCAAGTCTGAGGCTTTTTTTCTCATCCTTATATCTCTTCACTTTTAACCTAATGAACTTTAATGACAACATAAAATAGAAAGTTGGTTAAATTTACCTTGCTTGTTAATGTTCAGAGAGGTTTTTTTGAGATGGAGTTTCACTCTCTTACCCAGGCTAGACTGCAGTGGTGGGATCCCGGCTCCCTGCAGCCTCTGCCTTCCAGGTTCAAGGGAGTCTCTTGTCTCAGCCTCCTGAGTAGCTGGGATTACAGGAATGCACCCCCATTCCTGCCTAACATTCTCATTTTTAGCAAAGAGGGGTTTCACCATGTTGGCCAGGCTGGTGTCAAATTCTTGACCTCAAGTCATCCACCTGCCTCAGCCTCCCAAAGTGCTGGGATTACAGGCATGAGCCATCGTGCCCAGACTGATTTTTAAGATTTCATTTGAGGCTGCTTCCATCATTATCATGAGATCCATTCTGTCTTTCATATAATAAGAAATAGTTGATAAATATACATATTTGTTAGAACTTTTAAGTGATATAACTATTATTTTACAAATTATTAAGAGTTCAGTTAATTCATTTCACCACAGTTTAAGAGTTGTTACAAATAATTAAGTTCCATCTTGGGCCAGTTTAATCTCACAGTCTCTAACTAAAGTATTTGAGTGTAAAAATTAACTCTATAATTAGACTACGTAATGTACAGCTCATATATTATTATTACATTAGTGGTGTTTCACATAACTAAATGTAAGGGTGATATTTTACGACACTATCATATTCATCTTGTAGAGTTATGCCCTCCTAAGAAGACAGAATTACACTGGGTAGGTGTAGGCATATCACCAGGGAGTTCAAAACATATTCCTCAGATTTCATTGGGAAATGAAAAGTGAAATGTTATGACTGTTTTGGAAATATAGCCTTAGCCAATAAGGAGATGGCTTGTATCTTCTATGATAAAAAGAATGATAAATAATGAATAACTTGAGATTTTCCCACATTTGTTTCCTGTATTGAGTTTTAAATAATAAAACATCTAAATAACTGTAATAATAAATTTAAGTAATAAAACTATTTAAACAAATTTTAAATATTAACCATTATATTTATTTATATGAATTAAATGGTCAGTGTACATTTCTTTATTTATATAACTTCAACAGGCTCTCAAGTATAGGAGAGAATAGGGACTTTCACACCTCTAAATGTCTTATAGCTAGGATGGACAGAAATGGAAGGAGTAAAAAAATAACATAAGCTTATCTGCCACACAACTAAAATCTTGTTTCATAACTAATCTAAAAACTTAGTATTCAAAAATTTACTACTGAAATTACAAAGTTGTATTATTTATTATAATATTAAACACTTATAGAGAGGTAATTATATCTCAGAATTTTAGCTTAAAATGGTGGATATAACAGTAAATAACAGTGAAATGGCTCCTCACTTCATAAAGTAACAGTTAATTGTAAAGCACAAAGGAAGAATAGAAAGAAAAAGAAAAGAGATGTGTTTCATTTGTTGAAAAGAAGAATAGTTCTAGAACTTGAATTAAAAATAAATTGAATATGGTAACACAGAAGCAGGAAGTAAATTATGATGTTGATACTATCATTTAGGGAACAATGAATGATGACCTCAACTGGAATGTATGAACAGCAACAAGAAAAAAAATTTGTAAGTGGGAGATAATAAAAAAGTTATTATAGATAAAATATGAAAGATACAAGTGAAAATAATGTATTTGGAATATTTTTATGTTACATAGATGATGTATTTTTAGACAAAAAAAAGATGGAAGAGAGAGGCATGTAGAAAGTGTAAAGAAGTTCAGGGGAAGTTTTCAATTTTGCTATCTTAATCTTGGGGTGCTCATAAGAAAAAAAAGCACAATATGGGAATCCAGAGGTCATATCACCAGTTGAATTCCTTAGAACTTCAGGTTTAAAACGTTAAAGGCTTTTGTCTCAAAACAACATCAATAAAAAGCCAGGTGTGGTGGTGTGCATCTGTGTTCTCAGCTACTGAGGAGACCAATGCAGGAAAATTGCTTGAGCCCAGGAATTTGAGGCTGTAGTCGGTCAAGGTCTCACTACTGCACTCCAGGCTGGGTGGCAGAACACTTTCTTAAAAAAAGGAAAGAAAGGAAAAAGGGAAGGGAAAAGGGAAAGAAGAAAGGGAAGAAGAAAGAGGTATTCTGTATAGTTACATTAGTGGTCTAATGAACAGACATGTATGAGATAAAATGCAATAAAAGGCATTGACAATGAAATAGAGAAATCAGAGGAAAGTTGAGTCACGTAATCCAAAGAAACAAAGTATTTCAGGAATGAGGGTGTGAATCAATTTTACAGATACAAATGACTGTATGAGTAATATGCAACAGATAAGTGAAATATGGGATTTTAGTGACAAGTATAATATATGATTCTAAAAAACAGGGTAAATGCCTGAAGAAAGGAGGGTTAAGAGAAGTAAAATTAAACCTTGTCATGGCAAACTCTTTCCATGAGTCTTGCTATCATGGAAAATAAACAATTGAGTTGACAGTGCCATATCTAGGACTAAGACAAGCAGCATGTAGATCTAGTAAAGAAAATTATCAAGCCAGGTGTGTTGTCTCACAAATGTAATTCCAGCACTTTGGGAGGCTGACGGGACAGATCACTTGAGGTCAGTTCGAGACCAGCCTTGGCAACATGGTGGAACCCCATCACAATTAAAAATTCTAAAATTAGCCAAGTGTGGTAGTGCATGCCTGTAATGTCAGATATTCAGCCGACTGAGGCAGGAGAATCACTTGAATCTGGGAGTCCAAGGTTGCAGTGAGCTGAGATTGTGCCAGAGACTCCAGCTCAAAAAAAATCAACTAAAATAAAAGACAAAGAAAAGAAAATGATCCTGCACGTAGAGTGAATAAGTAATAGTACAAGCAGACAATAAATAATAAGTAAATCATTGTTTTAAGAAGCTGTGAAATCCAAAGCAAAGGTGAAGAGGGTCATCCATAGGAGTGGAAAAAATATTCTCAAATCTACATGAGCTTTATTTTTGGTGGTGATTTCTGATGAGAAATAAACACAAAAGAAAGTGTGACTAAGAAAGTTGTCACCACTGCTTTGGTAGAAAAAAAAGGAGAAGAAACAACAACAACAACGAAATAATGGAAATTACATAATATTAAGCTTTAGTGTCCTTCATCCCTTCCCATGGTGTTTGTTTCCCCAAGAAATAACAGAAGCCAAATAGTCAAAATAGAAGAAAACATTTGCATATATTACTGTCTATATCTATTAAGCCAAGTTTATTTTAACTATAATTCGTTCTTTTAACATTTTTATTTTAAAGTCACAAATGTAAATATTTATGGGACACAAAGTTATTTTATAATGCATGTATATATTGCAAAATAATTAAATTGGGCTAGTTACCACATCCATCACCTCACATAGTTATCATTTCTTTCTTTGTGATAAGAATATATGAATTCTACCATTTAAACAATCTTTTTTTTGAGATAGGGTTTTGCTCTTTTTCCCCAGACTTCAGCGCAGTGGTGCAACCTCAGTTCATTTCAACCACCGCCTGAGTTCAAGTTATTCTCTTGCCTCAGCCACTCTAGTAGCTGGGACGACATGCACATACCACCAAACCTGGCTATTTCTTATATTTTCAGTAGAGATGGTGTTTAATTGTTTTGGCCAGGCTGGTCTCGAACTCCTGGCCTCTAGTGATCCTCCCACCATGGCCACCAAAAGTGCTGGGATTTCAGACATGAGCCACCATGCCTGCCCTTTTTTTTCTGTTAAGCAATTTTGAAGTTGACATTTACTAACTGTGGTCACCATTCTGTGCAATGGATCACCAGAACTTCACCATTCTGTGCAATGGATCACCAGAACTTTTTCCTATCTCACTGAAATTTGTTACCCTTTGACAAACACCTCCCATTTCTCCACCCACTCCAATCACCACCCCATACTCCAATCTCTGACTACTTTTTGTGTGTTTTTATACAGAGTCAGGGCCTTGCTGCATTGCCCAGGCTGGAGTACAGTGGCACAGCTGTGGCTCACTGTGGCCTCAAACTTCTGACCTCAAGTGATCCAACCACCACATCCTCCCAAAGTGCTGGAGATACAGGCATGAACCACATCTGGCATATTCACTGTTTGAAGGAGTTCAACTTTTTTGATTTTACATATAATTGTGATCATTCTATACTTGTCATTCTGTGCCTCTCTTATTACACTGAACATAATGTCTTCCAATTCCATTCATTTGGTCACAGATAAATAACAGAACTTCCTCCTTTTTTAAGGCTGTCTTGTATAACTCATTGTGTATATGTGCCACAATTTATATGTTGATCTGTTGATGAGCACTTGGGTTGTGTTACCGTATTTGGCTATTATGAATAACGCTGAGATGAATATAGGAGTGTAGATATCTTTTTGACATGCTAATTTTATATCCCTTGAGTACATATTCTGAAGTTGAGTAGCTGGATCATGTGGTAATTCTATTTTTAATTTAATTTAATTTTTGAAACCTCAATTCTATGACCCCAAAGCACAGGCTACAAAAGCACAACAGAAAACAAGTGGATCACATTACATCAAACTAAAATGTTTCTGCACAGAAAAGGAAAAAGGGAAACAAATATTAGTGTGAAGAGACAACCCAAACACTTGGAGAAATTATCTGCAAACCATATATATGATAAAGGGTGAATAATAAATACATAAAAGGAACTCAAGCCGTTTAACAACAAGAACAAAAAATTAAGCCTATTACATATGGTCAAATGACCTGAACTTACATTTCTCAAAGGAAGACATACAACTAGCCAACAACTCTATATTTAATATTGATTTACTGACTGATTGATTTCAGATAGATTCTCACTCTGTCATCCAAGCTGGAGTGCAGTGGTGTGATCTCACCTCACTGAGTCTTCCACCCACTGGTTTCCAGCAGTTCTGCCTCAGCCTCCTTAGTAGTTGGGATTACAAGTAGCTACTTTGCCTGGCTAATTTCTGAACAACTGTATATTAAAAGATGCTCAATACCACCAATCATCAGGGAAATACAAATTAAAAACAACAATGAGCCCTCCTCTCACACATATTGGAATGGCTTTTATTATCAAGATGAAAGATGACAAGTGTTTTTGAGAATGTAGAGCACAGAGAATCCTTGTGCACTGTTGGTAGGAATGTAAATTTCTATTTTAAATTATTAACCTGAGGATTTCTTTTAATAGGACAGGTTTTGTGCTTTAAGATGCATTAGCATGAGTTGTTTTCTGTTGGTCAAAGTTTAATGAGAAACACTTTAGTTAACCTTAAATTCATATAAATAGGATCATGCTCATAAGACTTCTGTTTCAGGTTCTTCTTAAGTACAGAATGAAAACTGTGGTAAGTACTATTTCTGAAAAGAAAATGTTCACTGATAATGTATATACTAGATTACAAACACTTGTTAAATTAAAGGCATAGGTACCAAAAATGTACTAGGTGAAAAATGCACTATGATTATTTTTTCTGCTCAGTTTTTGGACCCAGATGGATTTTTGATTTTGTTTTGTTTAATAAGTTGTACAATTATATTTAAGAAAACAAAAATTACTAATGCATAGTCACAGGAGAAAGATCAATCTTATTGGAAACTACTTCCAAGACTTTGCTGTTTATAATTTTTATGAGTATGTTTATAGAGTCACATTCAGCCTCTTTACTCTTTGTTCTGTGAAAGTATATATGGATATTTTATGGATATTGCATACTTTTTTGTTGAAAATATCCAACACTTCTCCATGAGTGATAGTAATTCCTCAGCTACTTATTTTTATTTTTTATGTTTTGTGTAAATATTCTCCAGATGTTTACACAATATCGCAGTACTTCTGGATGATTTTCAGTATGTCCTGGCAACACTTTGCCTGACCACCTTGGTTGCAGATACTGACAGAAGAGGAGCATAAACCCAATGGCTAATAGGTAGATTATGATGAGCTACATGGCAATTAATGAGTCACAAGACTTCAGTAAAATTTTCCCTCCAAAGTACCTAAATACAAATATTATTATCACATTTTCTAAAAACTGAAAGCTACAGTGTAGGATTCTATGGCCCACCTCTGTCTCTTGTCAATTATTTCCTCATTTGACAGCTGCAGTTTTACTGCCGACCAGCAGGAGAAGTTGATGGCAGCGAATACTAGCATGATAAAGATAAACATCTGTACTGTACCAACCATGCTGGAATTATTTTCTGTGTTGCTAGGAAGATGAGCTCCACTTTTCCAAAACTCCAGCCATGGTGCCAACAATAATACAGAATATATGATTAATAGTAAGGGTAAGCTCCTCTATCACAGAGATGCAGGGAAAAGTGCCAGAGTCACTACACATGAGATAATCACCAAGGAATACCATATCATGACATAGATGAATTTTATTGCCTGTAGCTTAATGTCAGCAAAGTTGTTGCTGGTGTGGATGGCCAGTATATTGCAGTGAATGGCCCCATACACAACTGGTAAGAGGAAACACGTCATCAGCAATACTATTAAACATCAAAATGTTAGAGAATAATTTTCATTAGTAATGGCCACTTTCTCTTTTAAACTTACCATGTTAAGATATGTTCCTCCCTACCCACTTTCTTCAGAAAATAATTTACTTAAGAAAAAGAAAAAAGTTATTGTTAACTTTACATTATGAGGGATTTATGCGTGCAAAACCTATATTATACCTAGGAAAAACAAATAATAACTGAATACATACATACCCACATTTATAAATGTATATACACATTGCCCCCCAAAAAATAACTGGGACGTATGAAACTGGGTACAGACATTCATATCTGATGCTATAAGGTGTGACAACACATAGAAAGAAGTCTCAATTAAGAAAAAATAATGTTACCTGAATTAGCTCTTGAAAAGGTAGTTACTTTTTTATAGAAAGCTAGATTGTAAAGTAGGAAATTACAATGTAAAGTAGGAGGTGAATGTAATATAAACCTGTGTAACAGGAAATAGGAAATAAGCTGTGGAATTAAAGTAAATCCTGGAAGTGGGGCTGACAGATTTTGCTGAGTGATGGAATACAAGGTACTAGAGAAGCAGAAAAATTAAAAGATTTAGAAATTAAGTGGTATGAGTATGTGTGTTTTTGTTTATGTGTATTTATGTAATTTTATCAGAAAGTTCTTTATAAGCAAATTAATTTAATTTTTACATTGTTCTCCCAATAATTAGACTAACACGCAAAAGGAAGAAAACCAAAATTATGAAGTATTGAATAAGCAGTTTAAACAATATTGTACCACATTCAGTTGAAAAAGTAAAAAATCATTGCCTATATACAGGCGGGTTAAAAAAATACATTTCTCATATACAATGAAATGAAGCCAGAAAACAAAGAGAGGCCAAATAGTCATTACTAATATAAGGTAATTATTCATTTTCTAACACCATTTAGAAAATGAATATCAAGAGTCCATTTATTACTTCAGGAATACCCAAAGAGAAACTCAAAAGCAATAACATTCTTAACTGCATTTATGAGAAATAAGACTGAATAAAAATAAATGACCTAAAAATTAAATTTTAGAAAGTAAATTTTAGCTGAGTGTAGTGACTTATACCCTTAATTCTAGCACTTTAGGAAGCTGAGGTGAGTAGATCACTTGAGCCCAACAACAAAAACAACAACAACAAAAAAGAAAACACAAAAAATGTTAGCCAGGCATAGTGCCATATGCCTGTGGTCTCAACTATTCAGAAGGCAGTGGTGAGAGGATTGCTTGGGCAAAGGAAGTAGGCATAGTACTTTTTTGCCTTGGGACTTTGATTTGCCTGTCCCCTGAGCCCAGCACTTTGGGAGGCTGATATCCAGGAATAATCTAGTAGACCAACCTTGGCAAGAGACTAGAAACTATGACCTCAGCAGAATGGACTTGAGTTCCAGTCAATATTCCTGCTGATTGACTATAGTAACTTCAGGCCCTGAATAAAGGTCAGAGGGCAGACCATGGAAGATACAGACCTTGAGTGCACCCAGTGCTCAACCATGTGCTACAGGAGCAACCTGGCACTGAGTTACCTTTGGCAGTCAAATTACTCCAGCCATGAAAATCTGCTCATTAGTCTTTTCCCTAGTGCTAGCAGGGTGGAAGATATCACAGGCTTAAATACCGTAATTTCCTTTTTCTCTAAATTGCCCTGAATCTCTGGACAGGCTTACCGTGGAAGAAAGCGTCCAAACAAAGCCAAACCATAAACACTGAATTAGGCACCTACATCACTGCGCAGACATCCATGCATAATTACAAGGATTAGGATAGATGAGAGAAACATGATGGCATCAGGTGGTCAAAATAAGGTCTAGTGGTGACTGACCCAAAGAGATGGGCATGGACACATGGCCTGACAAGGAATTCAAAACAGTTATTTTACAACAATGCAGTAGACTTCAGGAAAACACAAAGAATTCCAAAATTTATCAGAAACTTACCCAAGAGATTAAAATAGTGGGAGGAAAAAACAAACAGAAATCTTGAAGAATAAAACACAACAAAATAAAAAATGCAATCAACAGCAGTGACAATGGAAGTAGTCAAGCAGCAAAACTCAAAGACAGGTCAATTGAAAATATACAGTCAGAGGGGAAAACATAAATGAGATTCATGAGATTAATGGGATAACATCCAAAGAGCAAAGGTATCAGACACTGGCATTCAAGAGTGTGGTACAAGTGGGCAGGATGGCTCATGCCTGTAGCCCCAGCACTTTGGGAGGCCAAGGCAGGTGGATCATATGTTATCAGGAGCTTGAGATCAGCCTGGACAACATGGTGAAACTGTTTCTCTTTTAAAATACAAAAAATAGCCAAGTATATTGGTGGACATCTGAAATCCCAGCTACTCAGAAGGCTGAGTCAGGAGAATCACTGGAACTCAGGATGTGCAGGTTGCAGTGAACCACAATCACACCATTGCACTCCAACTTGAGAGACAAGAGAAAACCTCCATCTCAAAAAGGAAGTATAAAAAAAATTAGACAGCTTATTAAGAGAAATAATAACAGAAACCTTTCCAAACTTAAATAAAATATTAATATTCTGCTACAGGAATATCAAAGGCTTCCAATCATATTGAATTTCAATAAAAATATCCTATGACTTAATATAACCAAATCACCAAATATCAAAGACAAAAAGAGAATACAGATTTAAGGAGGAGAAAAATAAATAAAATATTATACCAGGAATACATCTATATAAGTAATATATGCATACTTATGATACAAATTTTAATAGATCCAAAGGAAGAAAAAAGTGCAAGATGATACTAGAAAACTTCAGCAGCTTACTTTTCAGCAATGAATATATAATGCAGACATAATTTAATAAGTAAATATTAGATTAAAATGCCCTGTAGGGCAAACGCTAAAAACAGTTACTGAACCATCCATCCAAGAACTATAGAATAAACATTCTTCTCCACTGCATATATGAAACATCTCCCAGGATATATCATACATTAGGCAAAAAAACAAAAAACAAAAAAAACAAAACAAAACACATCTTAACGAATTTGAAAAGATCAAAGTCATATCAATTATCTCTTCTGAAATCACAAATTCATAAGTACATCAAAATTAAACAACATAATCCTTAACAGCCAATGAGTCAATGAAGACATTAAAGAGAAAGCACCATATTTCTTGACACAAAAATAGAAACACAACACACCAAAACCTATGGGATACAACCAAAGCAGTTTTAAGATTGAAGTTATGGCAATAAATGCCTTCAACTAAAAGAAGATATCAAATACATAACTTGACGTTTCAATCAAGGAATTAGAACAACAAAAAGCTAAACTCAAAAGTAAAAAAAAGCAAAGTCCCTAATAAAGAAAGAGTCAAAAAAGACATATGATAACTGATACAAAGAAACAAATAAATGGTCAGAAATCAAACCAGCGATAAAAAGTCACCTGTTAAAGAAAAGCCCAGGACCTGATGTATTCACTGCCACATTCTATCTACTGTAAAAAACAAACTACTGACACTTATTTTTAACCTAGTCAAAACAAAAACAAAAAACATTAAACAAAAAAGGAAGATATGGCAACTGTTCCAACTCATTCCATTGGGACAGCGTTACGCTGATTACAAAACAAGGGTATAAGAAAAAAGAGAAAACCATGGGCCAATATATCTTATAAACATAATGTAAAAATCCTCAACAAAATAATGGGAAATGACTTAAAATGTACATTTAGAAAATCATTCACCATAATCATTCACCATAATCAAGTGAGATTACAGGGATGCAGGAATGGTTTAATACACAATCATTAAATGCCATAAATTACATAACAAAATAAAGAACAAAGTCTATGCAGTCAATAAGTGAAAAAAAATTTGACAAAGTTGAACATTTTTTCACAATAAAATCTCTTAACAAATTATGTGTAGAATAACTGTAACTCAACACAACAAATGACATAGACCCAAATAACCAGATAATGCTATAAATACAAACCCTTAGCAAATATCACACTCAATGGGAGTTAAAAGTTGAAAGCTTTTCTGTGAAGATCTGAAAGAAGACCTGGATGTTCACTTTCACTACTTCTATTAACATAATAGTAAAAGTCCTTAGCCAGAGTAATCAGACAAGAGAAAGTAAGAAAGGTATCCAAATTGGAAAGGAAAAAGTAAAATTGTCCATATATGCTGCTAATTACATAATATGGAAATCCTTAAACACACCACTAAAAAGTACTTAGAACTAATTCAGAGAAATCGGTGAAGTTTCAGTTTATAAAATAAACATACAATTCTGTAGCATTTCCATATACTAATAGCAAAGTATCAAAAAAAAAAAAAAAAACCTAAGAAAACAATCTCATTTACAATAGGTATGGGAATAAAAAGGAGTAAATTTAACCAAGGAGTTAAAAAAATCTGCATTCGGGAAACTATGAAACATCAATAAAATGTTAAAATGGCATAAATAAATGGAAAGATATCTAGTTCATTGACTAGGAAAAGTAATATGGTTAAAATGTTTATATGATCCAAAGCAGTGCACCGCTTGAATGCAATCTCCATCAAAGCACCAATGGCATTTTTCACAGAAATTGAAAAATATCCTAAATTAATATGAAACCACACAAACACACACACACAAACCCTGAATAGCCAAAGCAATCATGAAGATGGCAGTGGGGTTGGGGAGTGAATTCACAGACCTGGAGATGTCACAATGCTACAAACCAATACAATAGAATACAGTGAGCAAAAATAAATTTATACCTGTATAGCCAACTGATATTCTGCAGAGGTGCCAAGAACACAAAATGAAGAAGTGTCAGTCTCTTCAATATGTAGTGCTGGGACAACAAGAGAGCTATATGCAGAAGAATGTAACTAGAACATTATCTATCACCAAATACAAAAACGAACTCAAATGGATTAAAAAGCCTAGTGGAGTGGTGTTGCACCTATAGTTTCAGCTACTTTGGGCTCAGATGGGAGGATCACCTGAGCCTAGGTGTTCGAAGCTGTAGCATGAAACACTTATGCCACTGCCCTCCACACTAGATAATATAGTGAGACCTCACCTATAAGAATATATTTTTAAAAACATTTAAAAATAAAGATGTAATGACACCACCAAACTGTCAAACTAGTAGAATAAATCACAAAACATATTTAACGACCGTGGCCTGGGCAAGAATATTTATTGGATAAGACTTCAAAAACACAAGCAAAAAACACATAAACAGAAAAATGAGGTACAGCATACTAGAAAACTTGCATAAAACAAAAAATAAAAATAAAATAAAATAAATCATCAGAGTAATAGAATGAGAGCAAATATTTGCAAACTGTACATCAGACAAGGGGTCAATCAAAATATACAAGGAACTAAAAACAGATTCAAAAGAACATGAAAATAATAACCCAATTAAAAATAAGTATCTTCTGTTTTCAAAAGAATATATATACACAGCTACCGGTGTGTGCATGTGTGTGTGTGTGCGTGTGTGACTGTGGCTGTGCATATGTGTGTGTGTGTGTGTGTGTGTGTATATATATATAAATCTCAACATTTCTCATCATCACAGAATTATAACCTCTACCTCAAGGGATTCTCTGCCGCAACCCCCTAAGCCCCTAAGTAGCTGGGATTAGAGATGCGTGCCACCAGAGATGCATGCCCAGCTAGAGATGCATTAGAGATGCCCGGCATGCATTAGAGATGCGTGCCCAGCTAGTTTTGTATTTTTAGTAGAGATAGGGTTTCACCATGTTAGCTAAGCTGGCCTCTAACTGCCGACCTCAGGTGATCTGCCGGCCTCAGCCCTTCAAAGTGCTGAAATTAGAGGTGTGAGCCACCATGCTCGGCCTATTGCCAAGAAATTTAAGAAATTTTATAAATTTCTTAAATTAAGAAATTAAGAATTTCTTAAATTAAGACATTTTATAAATTTCTTAAATTAACCTTGTAAAAAAGAAAAAGTTGGCCAGGCACAATGGCACACACCTGTAATCCCAACACTTTGGGAGGCCAAGCTGGGTTGATCATGAGGTCAGAAGCTTGAGACCAGCTGGGCCAATATAGTGAAACCCCATCTCTACTAAAAACGCAAAAATTAGCTGGGTGTGGTTGTGTGCACCTGTAGTCCCAGCTACTCAGGAGGCTAAGGCAGGAGAATCCCTTGAATGTGGGAGTTGGAGGTTGCAGGGAGCTGAGATCATGCCACTGCACTCCAGCCTGGGTGACAGAGTGAGATACTCTCTCCAAACAACAGCAACAAAATTAGGTATGTTTTTACTGCACAGAGATTTATTGGCTCTAATGTTATCAGGAGTTTTATTTATTTGTTGAGTTTTCTGGCTAATGTGTTGTTCATTTTTTGTTGTTTCTGCCTACTTCATTTTCTTTCAGGAGATTCAGTCAATTAAACTTAAATTAGCTCAAGAGTATGGCCCAAAATCACTTCATGCATTGTCACTGGGATTAACTCTGGCTTTGCAGGAGTGTTTATTGCCCTGTTAGTGTTACTAATTGCCCTTGCTATTACTCATTTTTATTTGCATAGAAGGTTAAATCATGAGGTTGCACACTTTTGCATGTGTTTATAAAATTCTGCACTTACTGTTTTAATGAAAGGTAACAGTTTTCCCCAGTGACTCTTAATTCTATAAAATGTATGTAATTTTTTATACATTTTGCTATCTTGGAATTCTAAATGCAGATCTGAATGAAATTAGTTCTTACAAAATTCATAGTACTCATGCAAATCAGCATAGTAACAGACAGGAGTCATATGGAAATGAATTTCTTAGCTATGTTTTGATATTCCAAGTCACAGCTACAAATTTAAAGATGTCTAGAAAATCTACCACTGAGATGTTAAATCACGTCAATTGACAAATAAAATTTATGAGATTATTTTTGAGCCACACTCTCTTTGCCCTCACTCTATGCTCAGTCCTTAATTTAAGGTTATATTTCTATCCCTCATAACTATTTAGAATGTCCATAGACTGAATGAGAATAATATTAAAAGAACAGAAAAAACGACTGACTTAATCCCATTTGCACTTTTTAAAAACTATCATTACCTATGACTGATAAAAATTGCACAGGAAAATTTTCAAAATTGTGAAAACTAAATAAAACTAAACCAGGATGCATTTCAGTCAGAGGAATGATGATTATCACATCTTTAATCTTGATAGAGAACTACTTATTTTCTATTTACTTCTTGGAAGCAGAGAATCAGATATTTGTGTCACTTACCTCATTATAGGTCCTAAAGGAAAAATGAGCCAATAAAAGTAATGTAGCTTTATTTCTCCTCAAGTCTTTGTTGAAAAACATTAGAGTAATTTGATCCAAAATTACCTCCATGATAATAAAGTTCATGGCAAATGTCATCAGAATCCATCACTAACTTTTCAGTTAATTTCAAACATATACAAATCATAGATGGCCTCACCACAGCAGAGAACAGTTGAGCAGAGAATGCTGAAAGGAAAGCTCATATGGGGTTTGTGCCCAAGGGCCATTTCTTCTTCCAAATATAAAAGTCCTCCTGTACTTTCTTTATCAGTCTTTTCAAACACTGTGCCATTAGCATGCTGCTAATTCAAACTCTTCTTGGCAGAGAATCCAGTATAGTTTGGCACCAAATCCAAACAGAAGAAAACAAGATTCTGTATAATTCACTATTCATGGAAAATGTAGAAAGGTAAATATGGATCACTAATCACAATAAAAAAATCTATGTCTGGTTTAGGAAATATTGAACCACCATCTGACATAATTGAGTCAATTAAAGCAATTAAACTATTTGACATAATTTAGTCAATATGTCAAATAACGACATATTATTTATTCAGCAAACATTGTTTTAAGAAAATAGACAATAAAACTTCTATGAGGCACTAACTACCCCTTAACACCCAGATGATAGTCCTGTCTTCAAGTAGTATGAAACAAGGTGTATATTTCTCATAAGTTTTCTTTCTGTGTTAGTCAGCCAATGTCTGTGGCTAACGTCAACTAAAACAAAACAGCACATGGTCTAAGCCAAGTCTAACCATGATGACGCTAAGAAAACAATCTAGCAGATATTTCTGATTTGGAAAGGAATACAAAATATTATCTTCTTCACTGCTCTGATTTCCTTATTACACATGTATAAAAAACTCCAAATTTTATAATCCACAACAAAAACTGTCTCTTTTGGCACTACCCTTTTTCTCTGCTTTTAATTTCCACAGAGAATTTCTATTATCTATTTTCTTTCAATCAGTTATTGTCTCAGGTTTTGTCCCACAACAGTGAAGTCACCATCCTTTCTCAAAGGTAATCAGTGACATCCTAATTGCTAAATTTAAAATGTTACCTTGAATTTCAGGTGAATATTTTTATCATTGATAATATGCTCTCATTTGAAAATTCTACTTACCTTTATCAGTGAGGCTTTCATCCCCAACAGTCTACAAATGTGTACTATACTTAAAATTATAAACTTATTTGACAAATATAATAATAGTTTTTTTAAATTTCTTGTCTTTGCTGTCTGTTTATTGAGACAGGGTCTGTTTCTGTTGTCCATGCTGGAGTGCAGTGGTGCAATCAATAACTCACTGCAGCCTCAAACTCCAGTGCTAAAGCAATCTGTCAATGTCAGTCTCCCAGGTGACTGTGACTACAGGCCACCCAGACTAGCTAATTTTGGTAGAAACAGGGCCTCTCCATGTATCCCAGGCTGATCTTGAGTTCCTGGGATCAAGCCATCTACCTGCTTCAGGCTCCCAAAGTGCTGCCATTGGAGGTGTGAGCCACCAGGCCTGGCCAAATATAACAGTTACTTCTTAGTCACTCTCTTAATTGAATTATTCCTGATGAATTTAATCTCAATCTCCCAGTTATCTCTTCCTGTATGATGGATTTCTGAATGGTACCATGAGTCCCAAATTGTTATCTCCAGCCAGTCTCTTACCAAAGCCCAAATCATATATGACTATATTGCACATACTCATGTTTAACAGGCAATCTGATCTCAAGGCTACACACTGAATTCTGATGCTCCTTCCAAACTACATTCCCCAAGTGTTTCCCATTTCACCTGATAGTAATCAGATCCTGGTGTAAAGGCCTGAAACTGGAAGGTCATCCTCCATGCTTTTCTTTTCATCTAATCATTTATATTAATCCTCAAATTCTGCATGTTTTCATTTTAAAACAGGTCCAGAATCTAAACACTTTTCCGTATTTCTCCTGCTGTCACCCAGATGCAAGTTATCTACATTTCTCATCTGATTAACTCAGCCACTTTAGTGATCTCCTACCTTCTATTTGTATTCTGCTATTATAACTATTACACTATTACCACTATTACAGCTATATGAGTTATATCTCAGATACTATAAAATTAACCATTTTAAAGTACACATTCAGTGATTTTCAGGATATGCCCAACGTTATGCAACCATCACTATTATTTAAATATAGAATGTTGTCCTTACCTTAAGAAGTAACTCTACCTATTAGCATTCAATCCCACCTTTGCTTTTTCCTAAGCTTAAACCATAGTCTTTATAATATAACAAACAACTGCATATTATTTTCTTCTTATTATGTTTTGCATATCTTCTTCTACCATCCTCTTTCTTGTTCTGAGCCTCAGTATACACTATGTCTTCAGAGGTTCTGCTCTCCTTGTTGTTTCAAGAAGTTTGCTCAAATTTCCTTTGGGCTTATACTATTCGCCTGCTTATAAATGAACCCACCATCCTTCTCCTTCTTAGTTAAAAATAAAATCAGTAGATGTTGTCACTACTTTCCACTAAAGCCAAAATGTAAGTTCCACCAGTACATGGATTTTTGTCTTTTGTCAGGTGAACTGGCGTAAACAATACCTGATATATTTGCGGTTAATTTGACCGTTTTTCTTATTTATTTATTTTTTGGTTTTGGCATGCAGGTGGGGTGTGATTAAATCTTGTTCTGTTACTCAACCTGGAGTGGCAGGATCTCAGTTCACTGCAACCTCTGCCTCTCAGGTTCAGGCAATTCTCCTGTGTCAGCCTCCTGAGTAGCCTGGACAACAGGTGCCCACCAGACCAACTGGCAGTTTTTTTTTGTTTTGTTTTGTTTTTACATTTTTAGTACACATGGGTTTTACCATGTTGGCTAGGCCGGTCTCAAACTCCTGACTTTGAATACAATATATTACATAGACAAAGCAATACCTAGTGAGTTTTTAAATTATAAAGCTGTTTTTGTTCATTAATAATACTTTACTTTGAAAGTCTATTTTCATTTGGAAAAAAATTAACTCATGATTTTTTTGTTTGTTTTTGATCAACTAGTTTAACATTTTGTAGCCATCACATATATATTTAAAACCATTTACATCAGACAATATTAAATTTAAAAAAATATGTTTTTCTTAAGTGCTCCTCTATACTTGACGTTGGTAACCAAAGTGGGTTTTATTGAATCATGTTAAAAAATACTGAAACCTTAGAGTAACGAGAAGCCAAAGTAAATGGTACAAAATGTTTATATTTGAAATGTACGCATGAAAAAGATTTTCATAACCCAAGTCTTGAATTTGCTTAATGTTATTTTAGTTAAATTCTAAGAGAGGTATGGCTTTAAATATCATAATGTGAGAAGAGAACTTTTGAGTGCATTTTATTACTTCTAAATGTCTACGTCAGGCTAAAAATTAAGTAGCAATGTTCAAATCTTACACAGAACTGAAACTCAGGGTGGGAGGTAATATAGGTAAATCAAAAAATGATAACAAAATTTAGTTTATTTGAAGAGAAAACTGAGGGTTAAGAATACAATTAACAATAGTATTCTGTACAGATCTTTAACTGGAAAATGTGAAATTATATTTGTTTATGTTTTACTCTGGGTGAGTATATTTTCTACCACATTGTAGGATTCTCTGGATAAACTCACTCTTTAAAAGGTCAGATCTTTGTTTGTCTTCTGAGATCTATGAAGAGAGAAGTGTTTCCTTTTTAAAAACACCTTTTTTGTTAATTTATTTAACAACTGAATTGACATAGTTTATATATATTCAAAAGAGATTTTTTTAAACAAACACTTTTTTAACAAACAGATGTAATGTCATTAAAATATGGACCTAAGGGGTATGTAGTTAAAAATCTGTATGGTCACTCTATTTGTTGTTAATATGAAAATTTAAAGTAATCTTTCAAAATGGCTGTGTTGATAAATGAGTTGTTGTTAATATTAATTTGTCAGTTTATGGAAAGAAGAGTGGGAAGAATTATTATTTTCATAGTACAAGCATTATTTTTCTTCTTATCTCAGGTTGTGAAGCACTTTTTGAATGGGAAGGAATATCTGCTCCCTGTTAGATCTCACCCACCAGAAAAACTTGTGGGACTCAAAAATCCTGGTACTACTTATCACATGATTTCTGTGATCCAGCAGCCAGATACACACACACACACACACACACACACACACACACACACACACACACACACATTCCACCAGAAACAGTATTCTTGCAATTGAATGCATAGGTAAAAATATAGAAAATGATTTTTTGAAGACGAGAAGCAGAACAGTGAGGTAAATTCTAATTATTAATTACTATTACTTTGAAGATTCTGATAGCAGCTGCTGTTTTATCTCTGAAATTATTTTACATTAAGAGAATTATGCAGGAAGTGCCTTTTCACAATATGGCTAAAATCTCTGAGATACTATGACTGACATATTTATATTATCTGTGTATCATAAGCTGTGCTTATTTTTAAAATTATATATTTTTCTCAAATGAGAGCTTTTGTTGTTAAAGAAACAAATTTGTTCTTCAAATTATTCTATGTAAACTTGTAAAAAAAATTTGTTAAGAATTATCATCAAACTGCCTGTGAAAAGTATTCATTTGAAAAGAAAGCAGTAAAACAGTTAGGTTATAGTGTTAGATCACCTGTTTAGGATATACCTCCAAATAAGTGAATATGGAATACCTATATTTTGCTAATGTTTATACTCAATCACTTTATTATTGTTATTATATTTTTACTTTTCTATAGAGATGCTGATAGAAACTAAATTTAAAAATTAGAATATTTTAACTGTAGTAAATGGTTTTCCTACACCTTTTTCATCTTTTTCCTTTCAGTGGGCATAAATAGTTTTGTCTTTCAGCTGCTGGTGCCTCAACACTTATCATTTATAGAGATTACAAAACACACACTTTCTTTCACTTTTAGTAGAATCTTCATATGGGATGTTCACCAATACTTGGTTAACAGCCACTATTGGAAGAAAAATTGGAATGTAAGTTCTGGTAATATAGCCCTTATGACCCCTAGGGTGTTGAGTTTAACACATATAGAGATGGTTAACCATACCAGAAGGAAACAAATGAAACAGACAGAATATAAAATTTCAAATTAGGTATCTTATTTTCGTACTTGGTTGCTTGTGCTTTATTTTGTCTCATCACTCTACTGTGGCACGTATAGCTGCCTTGCTCCTTTTTCTATGCAATCAGCTTCTCCAAGGCAGGAACTGGGTATGGTTTATTTCTTCATTGCAAATCTAAGACACAAGGAAAACCATGCAGAAACGTCTAGATACTTGTAAAACAACTGCATTTTGCTCTATGGCTACAATCATGTTTTGACTATTGTAGCTTCTGTCTATGCTCCCCTTCCTTCCACAACTACGGTTAATAGGTATACTTACTGAGTGTTAATAATTCTGATTTCATCATGTAAATATTCTTATTTAATTTGGAAAATGCATTATTCTCAAAAGAAGATACTAAATCCTAGAAAGACTAAGGAACTTATCTATAATAACTTTTCTGTGAACTGTTATACTAGCCCATGTTTGAAATAAGCAATAATACTAAAAATTAAAAAATAAATTAAGTGCTTTGAAAATCTGGAGTATAAAAAAATATGTCATTTTACTCAGTAACTTTTGGCATTTCTTGCAACTTCTTTACTTATATTTATAAAGCTAAATTAGTGCATTACTGATTTCCTTTGGTATTTAATGTTAATCCCCAAGAAAATTTACCAGAATATTTTCATTAATTTGAAGACAAACCACACTTAAGTAAGACAGGAGATAGAAAAGAGTACAACATTAGTGTCCTAAGACACCTTCAAGACATCTTTATTCATTTAGCTATTTTCAAACTACACTCCTATGTACCTAAAGAATTTTGGTTAACAGTTAAGGTAAATTTTAAGTGAGTGATTATTTAAGTTTTATAAAAACCTCAACACATTAACTAAACATTGCTCAGAAAAAGGCTTCTATAAGGGACATTATATTAAGTGAAATTAGCCAGGAAATATAAAGGACAAGGATTGTATGTTTTTATTCACATGTGAGAAATAACAAAGTTGATCTCATAGAGGTAGAGAATAGAATGACAGATTATTATAGGCTGTGAAAGACATTGAGCAAACAAATAAGTGAATTAGTTAATGGGTAAAAAATACAGTTAGAAGGAAAAGATTCTAAAGTTTGATTGTATAGAAGGGATATTATAGGTATGAATAATTTATTATAGATTTCAAAATAACTAGAAATTTAGATTTGGAAAGTTCTTTAAACAAATATGTCATATATGTCTGAAATGACCAATATCCCAATTACCAATATGCCATTTAAAAATCTGGTCATTGCTCATTGCATACATGTATCAAAATAATATTTCTACTTTGTAAATATGTAAAATTATAATGCACCAATTTAAAAAACAATAAATGGTGGTCTATTTAAATGAGAAATTTCACTAAAGCTGGTCATTTCTGAATGGTAAAATGCTCTTTCTCTCTATACATTAGGACTTTGTGTTCCAAACTCTGATTTTAGAAGTACTTTCAACATGTTCTTGGGCAGACTGAGGCCATCACAGAAACCCACACATGCCCCTCTTCAGCATAAGCTGGAAATTGTGGTCCAGGGCACTCCTGGATGCCATGAAACAATATGTGCCATTGGAAAGATAATTACTAGCTCATCTGGTCTTGGTGTTGAGAGTGCTTCTTTGACTAAAGACCATAATAATTATAAAACTTGCAACACTTATAATCTGTTGGGCAAATTACAGAAACGGCCTAACGAGGGAGTGCTCAGAAGACTTCCAAAATAACATAAACATGGCTTTATAGAGTAAAATATTACCAGGGAAGTGCAAGGAGGTGCTCATCCTGTTCAAGGCAAGTAGTCTAGTATTTTCTGCATCAAGTTTGGAAACAGCTCAGGAATGACTGGATCCAACTCTCACATGGGCAATGCCCTTTGAAGAACTCCTTATTGACAAGAACAACCTGCTTAGTTGACGAATGGCAGTTTCAAGGTGGATGACAAATGTCCTGTTGTCAGGCTTTCATAGAAACCAGAAATAAAAAGACCAAGTGAAGATGGAATGAGAAAATTAGCTCAATGATTGAACTGCATGCTGTTTTTTTTTTAAAAGAAGGATTAAAAACATTAAACCATTATTTTATTTGAATGCATGAGTAGTAAATAGTAATCAATGTACTGGCCACATGAACAATAGAAAACTGGAGTTTCAAGTAGATGCCAGTATGTGACACATGTACTTTCAGTGGGCTGAGTCACATCCTGGCATTTGCTTAATAGTAAAAATTTAAGGGGTACATTAAAGAAGGAAATGCTGATTTCCATTTGAAGAATCCTCTCCAGCATGATTGGGAGGTGACTAGAAACAGGACAACATGATAAATTGACTTGAGGTGGCAGACTTATAGAGGTGCAGCAGTAATGCAGAGATAGGATTAATCTACACATATTTCACTTGTACTCTCTAAGGAACAGAAATTCCAAAATCTAAGTCTAGGCTAGAACAGAAACTTAGATGGCAAATAACAATAGGCCAAATAGGAAGGCCCATAACATAGTTGTATTACAATGTACCAGTACCTGATAGTGTATTTATAGGTCTTGACTAATGTAGACAGCATTTTGCATTCACAGTGGTTGATGCTAATGCTTATATACTATAAAAATATAAAAAACATAGTATATTGTTGTGAGAAGTCAGGGACCCTGAATGGAGGGACCAGCTGAAGCCATGGCAGAAGAATATAAATTGTGAAGATTTCATGGATGTTTATTAGTTCCCCAAATTAATACTTTTATAATTTCTTATGCCTGTCTTTACTGCAATCTCTGAACATAAATTGTGAAGATTTCATGGACATCTATAACTTCCCCAGTCAATATTCTTGTGATTTTGTATGCCTGTCTTTACTTTAATCTCTTAATCTTGTCACCTTTGTAAGCTGGGGATGTATGTTGCCTCAGGATCCAGTGATGATTGCATTAAATGCACAAATTGTTTAAACAATATGAAATCTGGGCACCCTGAAAAAAGAACAGGATAATAGTGACATTCAGAGAACAAGGGAGATAACCATTAGGTCTGGCTGCCAGAGAGCCAGGTGGAACAGAACCATATTTCTCTTCTTTCAAAAGCAAATAGGAAAAATATTGCTGAATTATTTTTCCCAGCAAGGAATAGCCCTGAGAAAGAGAATGTGTTCCTAGGGGGAAGTCTCCGAAATGACTGCTCTGGGAATGTGTCTTTTACAGTTGCAGATAAGGGATGAAATAAGCCCTGGTCTCCTGTAGCACTCCCAGGCTTATTAGTTTGAGGAAACTCCCAACTAATAAATTTTGGTCAGACCTGTTGTCTGCTCTCAAACCCTGTCTCCTGATAAGATGTTATCAATGACTATGCATGCCTGAAACTTCATTAGCAATTTTAATTTCATCCTGGTCCTGTGATTCACCTTGTCTCCCTTTGCCTTGTAATATTTTATTACCTTGTGAAGCATGTGATCTCTGTGACACACATCCTATTCATACACTCCCTACCCTTTGAAAATCACTAATAAAAATGTGCTGGTTTTGTGGCTTGGGGAGCATCATGGAACCTGCCGACGTGATGTCTCCCTCGGACACCCAGCTTTAATATTTCTCTCTTTTGTACTCTTTCTGTTTATTTCTCAGAGTGACTGACACTTAAGTAATATAGAAAAGGACCCATGTTGAATTATCAGGGGCAGGTTCCCCCAATATCTGGTGCCAACATGGTTTTTCTTTTTCCCAAGTGCATGTGGGAACCCTTTGGTAAGTGTGGAGAAACGTCATCGCTTTGGTCCACAGAGGTGCATGTTCAACTCCCTGATGACTGGTGCATAGTCTGTGTATGATCTGGGTAAACTATGGGTCACACAAAGTATAAAAATTACACTTATCTCTTCTATATTAAACTCTGGTTAAAACATAAAAGAGATTGAGTGCCTATGGAAAATATGGCCACTGTATTCAGGGCAGTGGTAAAATTCTGTCCTTGTTTTCCTGAAAAAGAAACTTTAGATGTAGACATGTGAAAACAGGGAAGAGTCCGAGTAACCATGGAAAATACAGTCACTCTATTCAGGGCAGTAGAAAAATACTGTCCTTGGTTTCCTAAAAAGGGAACCATATATGTAAAAGTATGGGATCATGTTGGTACAACATTCTGGGAACTGGTCTCAACAGGTAATTATGTTCCTATCAGTGTTTGGGGTGATTCTAATACCTCCTCAACCATCCTCTCCTACAAAGTCTTCATTATCTGATCAGCCTCTCCCTTCAGCTACTCCTCCCCCACCAGCTGATGCTGATAATTCAATGTCTAACTCTGGTGACTTTGGCTTAACATTACTCCCTGAAGACCTTATTTCTTTTCACGAAGAGCCAGTACTTGAAGCTCCTGTGGCTGGACTCACACAGCCCAGGACCATAGATAGGCTAATTCTTTCATCTTCAAACCTTTGCAGCATTTGCCTCTGGGTGTCACCTAATGGATCCAGGGCCAAACTATAATTTACCTGTAATTCTTCAGGTAAACCCCTCACCCTCCTGTCATTTTGGTTCCTCGACTGTCACTTTGCCATCCACCCAGCCTGCTTCTCTGTACCCTTCTTCACACATGGACGCCAGTAATCACCAGTATACCTATGCCTCTTCTACTCCTCCAGTGTGCCTTTCTCACACTCTCATACCAGTCTGCATCAATATGTGCCACTCAATCTTACTTTTTAAAAAGAATTTAAGGATGCTTGTACTCACTATCGTCCTACTTTTCCTTATTTTAAAATGATATTGCAAATTTTTTGTATGGAGGTTACTGTGCTTCCTTTAGACTGGGACCTTTTGGCAAAAAGCTATTCTAACCCATCTCAGCCTGGAGGGCACAGGAGGACCATTTGCAGGCTCAGCTAAACCAGACTAATGACATTCTAATTACTCAGGCTCAGCTCACAGGCTCTGATAGTTTCTCTGATACTTATACTCAATTAAATTTTGATGCTCTTACCACAGAACAAGTAACAAAGATGTGTATGAGAACTTGAGATAAATTACATTCCCCAGGCTAAGCTCCTGTTTATTTTACTACTGTTAAACAAGCTCAATTTTTTTTACTACCTAATATCATTTTAAACAAAGGAGATAAGACATGTGGCCCTGGGATGGACTCTGGCAGTGAAAAGGCCACTTATTGAATTAATGTAATTTCTAAACAATGGCCCACCTACACCATACACATTCAAGGAAAGAAGCTTGAGGGCCTAGTACATACAGGGGCTGAAATTAATATTCTACATAACTCTTATAGTGCTCCCAGTCAGCATATGATGGAAAACATGGGGTTTGTTCCTGGGCTTGGTCTTGGTCCAAAGCATGAAGGGATTACTAAACCTCCCCCAGTTACTGTAAAAGAAAACAGAGCGGGTTTAGGTTAACCTTTATAGTGATGGCCACTGCCATCCCTCCTGATCCTATCCCTTTACAATGGAAATCTGACACACCTATTTGGATTCAGCAGTGGCTGCTCTCTAAAGAAAAACTGGTGGCTTTAACCCACTTGGTTTTGGAACAGTTACAACTTGGAAATGTGGAACAGTCTCTTTCCCCCTGGAATTCTCCTGTGTTTCTAGTAAAAAAGAAATCAGGCAAGTGGCAGATGGTAACTGATTTAAGGGCTATTAATGCTGTAATTAAACCTATGGGGGCCATCCAACCTGGCATGCCTGCCCCTGCTTTAATACCTAAAAATTCACCTGTCATAGTTATTGATCTTAAAGGTTGTTTTTTTCATATACCTTTACATAAATCGGATTCTGAAAAATTTGCTTTCACTGTACCATCTATCAATAATCAGGAGCCTGCAACTCATTATCATTGGAAAGTACTTCCTCAGGGAATGCTAAATAGCCCTACAATCTGCCAGCTTTATGTTGGGCAAGTGCTTTAACCAGTTCGAGCCCAATTTCTCCAGGCCTATATTCTTCATTATATTGATGATATTATAATTGCTGCCCCAACTGATAAACAATTAATTGACTGTTATCAAAGCTTAAGCCACAGTGTTACAGAGGCTGGATTACACAACACTCAGGATAAAATTCAACAGACCACACCTGTTCAATATTTAGGAATTGTGGTTGACAGGATTACACATTGCTGAGGATAAAATTCAACCGATCACTCCTGTTCAATATTTAGGAATGGTCTACAGACGACGTATTCAAACTCAAAAGTTCAAATTAGGAGAGATTCTTTAAAAACTTTAAATGACTTCCAAAAACTTTTGAGTAACATGAATTATTTAAGACCTACTTTAGATATTCTGATCTATGCACTGTCTAACTTGTTTTCTATGCTGCAGGGAGATTCCAATCTCCACAGTCTCAGGACTTTGACCTCTGAGGCTTTACTAGAATGGAAATTTGCAGAGGAAAGAATCCAGACTGTCTGGTTATCTAGAATACAGCCATTTCTGCCTTTTCAACTTCTGGGTTTTGCTTCTTTACACTCCTCTACTGGACTAATAGTTCAACATAATGATTTAGCAGAGTGGTGTTTTCTGCCTCATTCTGCGTCAAAAACTTTGTCTGTTTATCTGGACAAAATAGCCACCTTAATTGGACAGACTTGGCACAGGATACTTAAAATTTCTGGATTTGATCCAAATTTAATTGTAGTTTCTTTAAATTGGCTCGGAGTTCAAGCTGCCTTTCAACATTCCGTATTGTGGCAAATTCACTCGGCTGAATTTATGGCATTATTCACAATAATTATCCAAAGAACAAATTGTTTGATTTTATAAAAATGATGTCTTGGGTGGTCCCACGATTAACCAAAGATCAGCCCATTGCTGAGGCTGTTACAGTGTTCACTGATGGCTCCAGTAATGACAATGCTGGTTATGTAGGTCATAAAGACAAGCTTATTTCTACCTGTTATACCTCTGCTCAAAAGACAGAGTGAACTGCTGTAATTACTGCCTTACAGGATTTCGCCAAACCTTTAAATATTATCTCTGATTCTACTTAACGTGGGAAAGAGGATATGCTTGTGCTTCACCAGGAGATCATCAAACAAAAACCACAGAGAAAAGATGTCCATGTAGAGACTGCCCTCAGACATGGCGAAATCTGTGCCAACTCCTTAAAATTTGGCACACCAAATCACAATCGGTCTGATTCAATCCTCTCTGATTGTAATAGAGACCCATCTAATTATGCTTCTCCTGATTACCTTTCTTTTTCTCCTTACAAACCTGAAAATCTCGCCATTTCTATTAGCCTGAAAATAACATCCCTCTGTTCTTCTTTTCCTCTTTCATCACTTAATCTTGCTTACACTAGGATTTATTTAATGTTTCTCCTCATACTTTCTGTCTCACCAGTTTCCTTTCACACTGATTTACCAGCTACACAAAATTATTCTTATTGGGCTTATGTGTCTTTTCCTTCACTTATTTGATCTCTCACCTGGATGGATGCTCCTGCAGAAATCTACACTAAGGATAGTGTATGGATGCCTGGAGCTACAGATGACCATTGCTCCACTCAACCAAGGGAATAAGGCAATGCATTTTATGTTACCATGGGTTATAAATACCCACTTCTGCACCTCGGACATGCACCTGGTTGTATCCATCTAGAAACTCAAGTCTGGGCTAATTATCTTCTGGACAGATCAGTTACAGAGGAACCAGGACATTTGGTCTCCAGCCTCTCCCTTTCTCCTTTAAAACAAATGAAAGGTGGAGCAATGAGAGATACCCCATACTTTCAACATAAACATGCAGGAAAACCATGCCCTAAAAATTTTGAGGGCCCATCTAAAATCTTAATTTGGGAAGACTGTGTTAACTCACATGTGGTAATATTGAAAAATGACTCATATTGTTTAGTAATAGACTGGGCTCCAAAGGGCTATTTCGAAAACAACTGCTCCTCTGGTGGAAGGGAATGCCTGGAGTCTGCTTATTTTATTTCTTATTGGGAGAATGAAAATCATCATTCTACATTGCATAGGAGGTTCAGATTATTCTTTCCCTTAAAATGGGAGATAAAAGTGTTATCCTCACCCCCACCCCACCGAGGCCTCATATGATACTCCCTTCTGAGCCCAGAGCACCCAGAACTTTGAAAATTAGCTATTGCCATGTCTGGACTGTGAGTATAGGAAGGGGAAACTATTCTGTCTGTTGTCCCCCCACTGTCCCCCTCTCTCAGTATCAGTGTAGATGCAGAAATTCTGCTTTGCTTACCTCCAACTTGACTATTCCCATACAGAGTTGTGTTAAGCCTCCTTACGTGCTGTTAGTGGGAAGTATCAAAATTTGGATGAATAATTAAACTGTCCAATGCATTAATTGTCACTTATACATTTGTATTAACTCCTATTTTGACTCTAGGAAAAGTGTAATGTTGGTTCAAGCTCGAGAAGGAATCTGGATTCTGGTAACTATGCCCACACCTTGGGAACCCTCCCTCTCAATACATTTAATTAATGAAGAGTTACAGCCAATTCTAAAAAGATCTAAGGGATTGGTTTTCACTCTAATTGCTGTGATTGTGGGCCTAATTACAGTCACTGCACTGGCCACCACTGCCAGAATGGCAGTCTATCAATCTAGTCAAATGGCTCATTTTGTTAATGATTGACAAACCAATTCCACCCAAATGTGGAATTCTCAACAAGGAATTGATCAACAATTGGCTAATCAAATTAATGAGGTAAGGCAGTCTGTTATTTGGCTTGGAGATCAAGTAGTGAGTCTCGAACATTGCATGCATATGCAGTGAGATTGGAATACTACAGATATCTGTGTCACCCTGTATCCCTACAGTGAGACTGATCATTCATGGGAAATGGTCAAAGGACACCTTTTAGGTAGGGAAGATAATTTATCATCAGACCTAACTAAATTAAAGAAACAAATTTTTGAAGCCTCAAGCTCGTTTATCCATTGTGCCTGGAGCTGAGGTATTAGATCAGGTGACAGAAAATCTTTCTGGACTAAACCTCATGACTTGCATTAAGTCTACTGAGGGCTGCACTGTAGTAAATTTTGGAATTATGTTTCTCTGTTTAATTGGTCTGTCTTTAGTGTGCCAGAACAGTCAAAGAATCCTGCATCAAAATTGAGAGAACAACCAAGCCTTCATCACCATAGCACATTTATATAAAAAGAAAGGGAGAGATGTTGCAGGAAGTCAGAGACCCCGAATGGAGGGACTGGCTGAAGACATGGCAGAAGAACATAAATTATGAAGATTTCATGGACATTTACTAGTTTCCCAAATTAATACTTTTATAATTTCTTATGCCTGTCTTTACTAAAATCTCTGAACATACATTGTGAAGATTTCATGGACATTTATCACTTCCCCAATCAATATTCCTGTGATTTCCTATGCCTATCTTTACTTTAATCTCTTAATCCCATCATCTTCGTAAGCTGAGGATATATGTCACCTGAGGACCCTGTGATGATTGTGTTAATTGCACAAATTGTTTAAACAATATGAAATCTGGGCATCTTGAAAAAAGAACAGGATAACAGTGATGCTCAGGGAACAAGGGAGATAACCATTAGGTCTAGCTGCCTGAGAGCTGGGTGGAACAGAGCCATATTTCTCTTCTTTCAAAAGCAAATAGGAGAAATATCACTGAATTTTTTTCTTAGCAAGGAACAGCCCTGAGAAAGCGAATGTATTCCTAGGGGGAGGTCTCTGAAATGGCTGCTCTGGGAATGTCTGTCTTTTACAGTTGTAGATAAGGAATGAAATAAGCCTTGGTCTCCCATAGCACTCCCAGGCTTATTAGGATGAGGAAATTCCCAACTAATAAATTTTGGTCAGGCCTGTTGTCTGCTCTCAAACCCTGTCTCCTGATAAGATGTTGTCAATGACAATGCATGCCTGAAACTTCATTAGCAATTTTAATTTTGCCCAGGTCCTGTGATCTTGCCCTGCCTCCATTTGCCTTGTGATATTTTATTACCTTGTGAAGCATGTGATCTCTGTGACCCACACCCTATTTGTACACTCCCTCCCCTTTGAAAATCACTAATAAAAACTTGCTGGTTTTGTGGCTTGGGGCCATGATGAAACCTGCCAACATGTGATGTCTCACCCAGACACCCAGCTTTAAAATTTCTCTCTTTTATACTCTTTCCCTTTATTTCTCAGACTGGCTGACACTTAGGGAAAATAGAAAAGGACCCACATTGAATTATCAGGGGTGGGTTCCTCCGATAGTATATTCTAACCAATTTGAACAAACTAATTGCTGTTCCTCAAGCTATGCAACACACTTCATATCCTAGTGTTTCCAACAATGGGCATGGAGATGTTATTGGAAATAAAAAATCTTACATGAATTATTTAAAACCAGAAGGTGCTTATATCTTCAGTAAACCCTACATCTAACAACAAAAGCTTTAAAATAATATACAAATAAACTAGGAGACTTACTGCTTTCAAGGAAAATGGTGACTGGCTAGCAAAACAGTCAAAAATATTGGCGCAATGGTACTTTAAAGTATATGGATTCTGATAATATGTACTTCACGGGATTAGATGAAGCCAAATTTTGGAAGCATCACTTAATAAATTCTACTACAAAAGTGCCCCAAGCACTAAAATAAAATCTACTGTGCTCCACACATTGTGACATATGAAAATTGTGCATACTGGTTTTAATATTTTAGAATTTCTATTAAAAATATGTCCATATTCTTTATCTCAACAAGAAATTAAACTATCAAACATTAAATGTTAAGAACCTGTAGAATGAAAATATGCTTGATTTTACATTTTTCCCCTGTTTTATATTTTTTTCTGGTGATAAAAAATAAAGTTTCTGAGAAATACAGCTGTTACTCTGGGCAACTGCAGGAATTTAGTTAATTTCATTTCTTGGCTACATGAACTTGATGAGATGAGAAGTCATGCTAAATGTTACACACAAGAAAAGCTTTAAATGATTAACCTGGCCAGGTACAATGGCTCACCACCTGTAATCCCAGCACTTTAAGAGGCTGAGGCAGGTGGATTGTGATGCCAGGAGATCCAGAGCATCCTGGCTAACATGGTGAAACCCTGTCTCTACTAAAAATACAAAATTAGCTAAGGGTGGTGACATGTGCCTCTAATCCCAGCTGCTTGGTAGGATGAGGCAGGAGAATTGCTTGAACTTGGGGTGTGGAAGTTGTAGTGAGCCAAGATCACAACCACTGCACTCCAGCCCAGGCAACAAAAGTGAAACTCCATCAAAAGAACAAAAGAAAGGAAAGAAGGAAGGAAGGGAAATGAAACAAAGAAAAAAGAAAGAAAAAGAAAGAAAGAAAGAAAAAAAGAAAGAAAGAAAGAAAGAAAGAGAAAGAAAAGAAAAGAAAAGAGAAAAGAAAAGAAAAAAAAGGAAAGAAAAGAAAAGAAAGAGAAGAAAAGTGAAAAGAAAACTGCATTACTCACATTGTGGCTAATATTCAGAGACTATTTTAACAGAAATATTTGTTTTAAATTAGAAGTGCTCATAAATGGTTTTCATTTATATGTTTGGTCAGTATTTTTTTTAGTAAACTTTGTATTAAAGCTGGTAAAATTGTTAATTTTTACTCCCACTGGATTTTGAGAAAGACTAAATAAATTATTTATGCTCTTATTGAAAGATCACACATTTTTTATGAACTAAGACAAGGTAGTACCTAATTACAAAAAAAAATCAGAAAGGTAAAATAAAACATAACCCCACTTAAACTATTCTTCTGATCATCTTGCCAAATCTGTCCTGGATAATTTTTTTCTTAATTTGCAGTCACAGCTGATATGTTACAAAATATGTAAGAAAATAATAATTGAAGACCATATAAGTAAAGCATCAAACTGAGTTTGAAAATGAAAACTATTATTATTACTTTTTTACCTGTTGATACATAGAGTCTGTTGGGTGAGGATACAATGGAGCATCTGCTGTTGGACATGTCTTATGCCCATATAAGACACCTTGGTCATCTGGCTCCAAATTCTAAATATTTAAAAAGATTGACAATTTGATTGTAAAAGTAACTTTGCACCTTTTATTCAATTTTCTTCATTTAGAATAAACTTTTAAGAAATGTAAAAAAGCTGACAATTATAACATCTTTACAATTCCTGCAAATGATTTATAATTCAGGGAAAAAATCTGAATTATTTTAGCTACATAATTTTTAGACCATTTCACACAAGTCACTTCCAAAGGGAAGCTTACTTTTTAAGAAAAAACAAACCAATGCTAATCATTTAACAAAATAAATATTTTAAGGGCCGTATTAATACATAGACATTGGCTTACACATTTAAAAATTACTTGTCTTTTTCCCAGATTTATCTGCTGCCCTTTTGAGGCTTCCCTCGAGCCCCTTATCTAGATAAAGTTCTGAAGCATTTGCAAATGTCATGCTAGCACTATCTGATCTTTCTAAGAAATAACCATTTGATGTTTTCTTGTTTTGTACTGGAGGAGACAAATCTTAGTAGGCATACTGAATTGTTTCCAGTATATGGCCTTCTTTCACATTTCTATATCCACTAAACGAGTCAATTTTCTTTTCTTTTCTTTTTTTCCACATAAAAGCACAAACACAGTCCTTCACCTCCACAAATTATGCAGTTGAGTTTCCCACATTTGGGGAAACCTCATGGGTCAGCACATCTGGAGTGCAATAGATCAGCCTTGAACTGGGAAATCCACCTTCGGGATCACGGTATCTCCCCTGGCAGGCAAGTATCCATTTTCTTTTTAAGACTTCCATTAGCCTTTGAAAGAAATTACAAATATAAATGTAACAGAATTTAGAATAATTTTCAGTATCAGCTTAAAATGTTAATTCCAATCATCCATGACTATTCTCTTCTAAAAAAGTTCTTAATTCTGACACAGGCCTCTACAAAATTGTAAGAAAAAAGCACTATGGTAAACAATGAAACAACTGCTAAATAAAGCTACCATACATTTTATGCACTGATATGCTCATTTTTGGTAGTGACTCTTAGGGCACCCTATTGTATCTAACAGTCATTCTCGGTCTTCTGGAATTTTATTATGTGCACTCTGAGCTTTAAAAATAAGGAGATGAAAAGAATTTATAATATGTAGTAGTAGCTAATATTTTATTGCCTAATATGTTCCATTCAGAACAAGTGTTTGAGGTAATCTAATTAATATTAGAGTTAGTTTCCTAAGTGGGTAGCATTAGTAAATCCATTTAACAAATAAAAAATCAATTACAGTTAGGAGAAATACTTTCCCAATTATTACAGATTTAGCCAGTTGAGGAGCTAGCTAGCAATCTGACTCAAACATCTGACCTCTTGATGTATTACAAATATAAAATGTTTTGGATAATATACTATCCATGCATTACTATAAGTGAATTAAAAACAGTAATGCTATATTACTTTTCATAGTTCTATTTATTATTCTATACTTAGGATTATGCTGTGTGGCCCAGGCTGGACTACAGTGAGAAGATGATAGCTCATAGCTCAATGAGGACTCACACTCCAGGGTTCAAGGAATATTCCTGCCTCAGCCTTCCAACTACTTTAGATTAGAGAAATGCACCACCATGTCTAACTCATCTCATTATTTTTACTAAATATGAATAGCTTTTTATGAGTACCTTTTTTAAGAAAAAACAAAACTTACTCGGTGTTTATTCATTTTTCAGAGATAACATTTTAGAATGTAAAGCAAGAATCCTTTGTTTATAAAACAGCAATATTAATTAGCAGTAAAAAATTGATTTCAATTCTGATAATATAAGAACACACACGATGGGTAAAGCAATTTTCAATGGCTACAATTTGCCTGATTTGCTAATGATCAGTCATTTTCTTTCAGAGCTGGCTAAATTGCAACATATTTACACTGCTTACTGTTTACTGTTTACTGTCTACTGTTATACTGCTTACTGTCTACTGTTATACTGCTGTTTACTGTTCTTAGGAGTCAATATTAAAAATTGCAAAAAATGACTTCTGTCTTTTTTGTCATTACCATGACAGAGAAATAAAATAGTTTTTTTCTCTCCACCATGTATCTTACTTAATATAATAATAGTATATTCCAAATGAGAGGCCAGATTTCTTCTTTTTGCCATAGGAGCATTTATAAAATAACTTTCTTCTGAAAAGGTAATTTTTGTAATCTAATTATTTCAGGTAAAGAATAACATGGACAGGACTCTTGTAACACTTACAGTACACATTTCATTATCTTATTCTCTTAAAAATCATAGTAAAGTGAAAATCATGTCATTTTCAACATTATCAATTGTATCAAAAGTTTTCATGTGCAATTTGGATTAATATTATATTTGCCTGTATTGTTATCTGCTGCTTTGAACAGTGCTTGGTACACAGCAGATGCTGATATGTATCTGTTGAATACTGTCTATTGAACAGACTAAATGTTCATTATACAAAACATTTCAAATTTAATAAGGAGAATAATTAATTTATACATGAAACCCACATTAATCCACCTCAACTATTTTCCACATTAACCCAACATGTATACCTTTGCTGCAATCACTTCATTTGATGAGATGAGGCTAAGATGTGATTTAGCCTTACTTTAGAGCAAGTACAAGAAGTTACATAGTAAACAATATATGACTACAAACTATTTTTAAAATGGTATAAATTAAATCACATGGATAGGAACTCTTTACTTCATTTTACAACATTAATTAATCAGCTTCAAATCTACGATGGTAGACCAAAGAACAATTAGAAAATTTTAACTGTTAAAATCTAATATTTCAGTTGTTTACAATTTAAGATTATCATTTGCCTTTAATCATTGTGTTCTACAGCTTTATAATAACTTCAGTTTATTATCAGGTTTTCGGTGTGCTTATTATAATGTCTATTGAGTGAAAATTGTGTGTGTTTGGGTGTGTGTGTGGGCGTGTGTGTATAGAGTTTCCAGATATATAGTATGATTTGTTTCTAGCATCCTACAACAATAAAACTTTGAATCTCCTGGCAGAGTTAGGCACCTAATTCTGATGCAATTCTTAGGCTTATTTTACTGCAGATGACACAACTAAGAATTCTAGAAGAATGCTAAAGATCTGTTTTTAGCATAACCACAGTTCTTTAAAATTATCATTTTTCTCAAAACCAGTCTGGCCAAGATTGTGAAACCCCATCTCTTCTAAAAATACAAAAATTAGCCAGGCGTGGTGGCGGGCACTTGTAATCCCAGCTACTCAGGAGGCTGATGCAGAGAATTGCTTCAACCCAGGAGGTGGAGATTTCAGTAAGCCGAGATTCCACTCCTGTACTCCAGCCTGGGTGAGAGAGCAAGACTCCCTCTCACACACACACAGAATAATAATAATAATAATAATAATAATAATAATAATAATAATAATGAAAAGATTCTTCTTACACACTAGTTTAACTACTTAGAGGCTACATATTGCTTTTGGATAACTTAATGTTACCTACCATGATAATATTAACTTTTTAAAAAAAGTTTCCATTCTAGGACATTCTTTTCTATGACTGTTTTTCATTATTACATCTGTAGTAACACATATATCCTTTTAGATGATTCCAAATTCTGGATATATGTATCCAACTCCCCATTACAATTTTTTATTTGGTGTCCCATATGTTTCTAAAATGCAATTCACTCAAACAGGTTCTTTTTTTTCTATAAGTAAATTGCATTACTATTCCCTCAGCTTGTAAAATCACACCCAGGACATAGGTGGTAACATCTCTTTCCTGCTCCACTTCCTCAAATATCCAATTACGAACACCTGCCTATCCTAACTCATAAAGAGCTCATAAATCTGTCCACACATATATTCTACATTGCCAGCTTTTCTAATATAGAGCACCCACAATGTTTTTCTACAGATAATTTTGAATACTTCCTTACTGTGGTCTATTGTGGAACTTTCTATGCTATAGCCAGTGAGATGTTACTAATACATGCCTTTTGTGATCCTCTAATGGTTTATCATATCACACTGAATATCTCACATAATTGCTAAAAAGCCAAGTTATGTCAATAGTAAGTCTGTACCCACTAGCTACTTTAAAAAAAAAAAAAAAACTTAACAAAGCAACCATTTTCTACTGCAAGATGCTTTTTACCCTTCAAATCTAAGACACATATTCCTTATAATAGGCAGCAGAGGACTTTGTATTTTTCTTGTTTATTATGATGCTTTGTATCCCACCTGGGCTGTTTATTCACTATTGTATTTTCAAAATCATAATTAAGACAGATTCAAAATACTTTATCAGAAATTCAAAAAGCTAAATTAAGCAAGGCTTTTTAAAATAAGATTCGTATGTAACTCAATTTTTGATGCAATAAAGACTTGAGGGAAGCTATTTAAGTCTTCATTCATGTACCCTTCACCCTTAAAGGGAATATGCATTACTCTTATAGAAGCATTAGTATGTTTGATTCTTGGGCACTTTCGGGGGCCTTACAGGGACTGATACACAATGTGATGCAAATGGGATGACTCAGTTTTCTCAAATGCAAAAATCTGTAAAATCTAAAACATACTGCCTAAATGCCTTAAGATGTATAAATGTATACTGAACCTTGGCAATTAAAAATAAACTTAGGTTATATCATAAACCAACCATGTGTTTTGTATGAGCAACCAAAATCTCAAGTTAAATTGGGCAAAACAAAATTTCTGTGAGTTGTCTGATACTTTTACATTTAAAATACATATTGTATTTGTGTTTGTGTAATATATGCTCCTACTCTTCTGGAAGAATCCCAGCATGTAGTCAGATGTAGTCAGATTAGCCTGGGAAAAAGGAAGCACAGAGATTGTCAGAGCAGGAAGGGTAAAGGGTAAAATTTATTTCCTCCTGAAGGTATATATTAATAATACAAAAAACACTTTCATTACAGGAATGTGTGACCATACAACTTAATTTTAGATAGTAAAATACTTGTGATTTTAACAAGTTACTTAAATGATCTGCTAATTGTCTGAGTCAGTCATTCATATAAATGTGACCTAATATATATCAATATCATAGAGCTATTAATGAGTAATTAAATTTTAACTATATCCATAAATTAATAATTTTTGAAATGTTGCAGTAACACCTGAATTGCTGATATTCAAATTGGACAACAGCATCTGTAATAAATTGGCCCTTCTTTTCACTGATAAAATCGACATAAAATAACACTGGAAACACTACGAATATTTTTGCTGTACATTTCTGACGATCTATCCATGCCTTTAGTACTACTGTGCAATAGGTTGATGTGAGAAAAATCAGGCTACTCTAAGAGAGATGTACTGAAAATCGCATTTCTTAATTTATGCTAACATCTACAAAAAATTTAAGTGAATTATTTATTTACATTATCACTACATTTATTTTACTTTATTTTAACAAAAACATACATACATGTGAAATTTCTCACAGAAGTCATTTTTAAAACTGACAAGCAAAACAAATAATTGGGATCTCTTAAGGATATGGATTACTTTTCCAAGTTCTAGAAATTCTGATTTAGATAGTGTGGGATATGATTTGGAAGACAGTACTTTTCAAAAAGCAACATTAAGAGATAACATTGGCTGGGCATGGTGACTCAAGTCTGAAAGCACAGTACTTTGGGAGGCCAAGGTGTGCGGATCACAAGGTCAGGAGACTGGGACCATCTTGGCCAACATGGTGAATCCCTGTCTCTACCAAAGTAGGAAAATATTTTATATATATATATGTGTGTGTATGTGTGTATGTGTGTGTGTATATATATATTAGTCAGGCATGGTAGTGCGCCTGTAGTCCCAGCTTCTAGGGACACTGAGGCTGGCAAATTGCTTGTTTATGGGAGGTGGAGGTTGAAGTGAGCTGAGATCGTGCTCCTGCACTCCAGCCTGGCCACGGAGCTAGACTCCAACTCAAAAAGAAAAAAAAAAAGAAAAAGATAACATCAATCAGGCACAATATCTAATCTTAAAGATTACCTGAAAAATGACGCAAATGCATAAATATAAATAACCTGAGAATAATGGAATACATTAAAGTTACACAGATTTGCAATGCATTTTAATGTATAAATATATATGTATACGTATATGGGATATATACCTGTATATGGGATATTGCTTGTAGTTTAGGACACATTACATGTTATAACTTGATTAAAATGTTCTTCTCATTTAATATTTAAAAATAAAAACATCGTTGATATAAAATTATGAAAATATCTTAACTAAACTGGCATACATTACAAACAAGTAAATATATTTCTGTAAATATAAACCCTATGTTCTGAATCTTTTCTTCTCAGGAGATCAAATACTCCTCTTAGTAACTGATCACTCTTGCTACAGTTGTTACATTTCTGTGAAAAATAAGTATTCATTGGTGTAATAGAATCAAGATTTTAAAACAGTGTCTATTTGAATAAAAAGAGTCCTGTTCTTATAAACAGCAAACATATTGCAAAGAAAATTATTAAATACAATTCCTCTTTGAGGACAAAAAACAAGTTGTGGTAAATTTTATTGTAGATTTTGTACACTGCTATAATTAAAACAAAAACAACAACACTTCTACAACTTCAAAAGAATAATTTAAGCCATTTAGTTATTTACATTGTCACTAATTTTAATTTTATGTTACAGTTTTTTTTTTACTAAAATACCTTTCAATTTAACCATTAGAAAAGTAAATTGTAAAAAATATAAACCTCAGGGATTTCCTAAATAACTGTGTATATTCAGTATACAAAATAATTTAATCTTGTTCTTCAGAGGACCCAGAAGTCAGTATTCATTAACATAAAATAATTTTTAGAAATCACAGGTGTTGTAATGTATGTAAGTATGCATTTGTGTTTGGCAAATACATCAAATAGAGTCATATAAGTTTGCTGATTTGAATTTGCAGACAACAGAATTTACTTCTAAGTATTTAATTACTCCAAAAACAAAACAGAAATAATAGCTGTGCAATTACCTGACTAGAAGTGATAGAGCAGGAGTGCTTTCATCTTGAACCAACACCACCACTTTAACATCCAGCTCTCTTTTTAGCCTCATGCATTTCAAAGTAATCATTTCTCTTCTAACTGTAAATAATAAGCACATTCCTTTCCCTTCAGGTGCTAGAAGCAGACATAGGGGATAGGCCTGCAACTCCAGAAAGATGTATGAAAAGAGACACAGAACTCTCTCTGTCAGATAACCACAACAAAGAGACACAGAGGCAGTCCAAGCCTCTGATAAACTCTCCAGGACTGAGTCATGAAAAACTCTTAATCTGCTAACAGAGTGTGGCTCTCGCCAGCTACCCCTCTCAGATTGATTCAAAATAAATCTGTCCCTGCTGACTGTCAACTTGCCCTTCAGGTTTCTCTCCTCTTTCTTTAATTCTTACATTGGGTGCTGAAATCTGGGACTGGTGTTGGGGGCAGAGGCTTCCTTGCATCCCAGGAAGCTGTGGGCAATGGCAGCTTATCCTAAGTTAACACCTGGATCCTGAGAGCCTCTGGCCACCTGCCCCACCTTTTCTCTCATTTTACTCTTAAAGAGATTTGTGTGAGAAGGACAACTGACCTGAAGGAAACTGCAAGGCTCAGGCCAGGGCTCGAAATCCCTCAAGTCTAAGGGATCCACTTCTGACCACAAGCAATAGGTATTTCACTTCCTAACACTGGCTGCCTCTTGCCTCTTCTCTCTCTCTCTCTCTCTCTCTCTCTCGTTTCTCTCCCTTTTTCTCTGTCTGTCTCTCTCTTCCTCATGTGGCTCCAGTCTGGGAATCCCTTTGCCAATTTCAACTGGAACATACAACAGAAAGCACTAATTCAGCCATCTGGTAAGATCTCCCTTTTCCTAGCTTTCTCCTGGTACCAGAGAAAGTCTAGCCTGCTGTCCATTTCCTCGAAGGACCAATGTGACTAAGCTAGAGGAAATCTTGGGGACACACAGTGCTTTCTCAGAGTAACTGTTCTCTTTCAGAAAGAGGATTCTGGGTCTCTGTCTATTTTCTCAGGACATCTAGAACAAAACAGACCTTTTACAAAATACTTTTATAGCAAGTCCAGCTTCCCAGAAATGCTAATAGTTAAATATGTGAATGTACAACTATATCATTCATTTGTACACATGGAAAAGGTATAGTGTTACTGCCAGTTACATGAAAAACAAACAAAAAAAAACAGGTTTTACATTAAAGTTAAAAATTGCTAAAAGTAATATTATGACATGTAATTGAAAGTGCTAAACATAAATTTTCACGCAAAGTGTATAAAGCTGGTTTAGGCAGACACAGAGCTAGCTTGAAAAGTTATTTTTTTTTTCGTACCCCAGTGATACCTGAAAGGCCAGAAAGACAGATCTCCCTTGAAAGGGGGGTGAAGCCAGGGAGCCAAGAGGTCTAGCACAGTGGATGCCATCCCCATGGAGCCCAGCAAGCTAAAATCCACTGCCTTGAAATTCTTGCTGCCAGCACAGTAGTCTGACATCAACCTGGGATGCCTGAGATTGGTGGGGAAAGGGACGTCCAACATTACTGAGGCTTGAGTAGGTGGTTTTCCCTTCAGAGTGTAAACAAAGCCACTGGGAACTCACTGCATCTCATCAAAGCTGCTGTAGCCAGATTGCCTCCTAAGATTCCTCCTCTCTGGTCAGGGCACCTCTGAGAGGATGGCAGCAACCTCAGTTAGGGGCTTATAGATAAAACTCCCATCTCCCTGAAACAGAGCACTTGGGGGAAAGGGTGGCTGTAAGCACAGCTTCGGTAGACTTAAACCTTCCTGCCTGCTGGCTGTGAAGAGAGCTGCAGATCTCAAACAGACTGCCTCCTCAAGTGGGTCCATGAAACCAATCACTCTTGACTAGGAGACTCCTCCCTGCAGGGATCAAAAGACACCTCATACGGGAGTCTTCTGGCTGACACCCGGCTGGTACCCCAGTGGGATGAAGCTTTCAGAGGAAGGAACAGGTAACAATCTTTGCTTTTCTGCATCCTCTGATAGTGACATACAGGCAAAAATGGTCATAAGTGGACCTCCAGCAAAGTCCAGTACACCTGCAGCAGAGGATCCTGACTGTTAGAAGGAAAACTAATAACAGAAAGGCATAGTATCAACAACTACTAAAAGGATTTCTACAAAAAAATCTATATATACAAAGGTCAACAACATCAAAGAACCAAGGTACATAAATGCACAAAGATGTAAAAAAACAGCACAAAATGGCTGAAAATTCCAAAACCAAGAAAGCCTCTTCTCCTCCAAAGGATCATAACTCCTCATCAGCAAGAAAACGAAATTGAATAGAGAATGAGTTTGAGGAATTGTCAGAAGTAGGCTTCAGAAAGTGGGTAATAAACTCTTCCAAGTAAACGAGAATGTTCTAACCCAATGCCAAGAAGCTAAGAACCTCAAATAAAGGTTAGAGAAATTGCTAACTGGAATAGCCAGTTGAGAGAAAAACACAAATAACATGATGGAGCTGAAAAACACAGCACAAAGACGGTGTGAAGCATACATAATTATCAATAGCCAAATCAATCAACTGGAAGAAAGGATATCAAAGATTGAATATCAACTTAACGAAATAAAGCATGAAGAAAAGGTAAAAAAAAAAAAAGGAATAAAAAGGAACAAACAACGTTTCCAAGAAATATGGGAGTATGTGAAAAATGAAACCTACTTTGTTTGCTGGTTTGTTTGTTTGAGATGGAGTCTTGCTCTGTCATCCAAGCTGGAGTGAATGGGTGCAGTCTTGGCTCACTGCAACGTCCTCCTCTCAGATTCAAGGGATTTTCCTGCCTCAGCCTCCTGAGTAGCTGGGTTTACAGGGGCACACCACCACCCCTGGCTAATTTTTGTATTTTTAGTAGAAATGGGGTTTCAGCATGTTTTTCATGTTGGTCTCAAACTCCTGACCTCATGATCCACCCATCTTCACCTCCCAAAGTGCTGGGATTACAGGCATGAACCAATATGCACAGCTTAAACCTGGCTCTTCTTTTTGGCTCAGATATAACTATAAAGTTTCCTGCTCTCTCAACACTAACTTCAGTTACATTTGTCATAAACATACTCCCTAAAGTATAAATCTTGCTGTATCAGAAACATGCAATCTTTGGTCTCTTAAGCATCTCTAACCAACAGTAGTGAAGCATACTATGAGCAGAGAAGTTTTTATCATAAATTCACTGTTCATAACCAGAGCTTTGATGTCACATTTCAGCTAAAGTGCCAGCTTCACGGTCAACTGTGACCTGATAAATGCGAAGAGTGAGGCCTTTTCAGTTGTTTTAGAGAATCATGGTAGTATAGTAGCCCACACATGGCTACATGCTCAGTAAACAGGTCTTACTTTTAGTTATCCCAGAGATCTATGTGTGTTATTTCAGTTAAAGCTGATATTCTACCAGGCGCTGTGGCTCACTCCTGTAATCCCAGCACTTTGGGAGTCCGAGGTGGGCGAATCACGAGGTCAGGAGATAGAGACCATCCTGGCTGTCATGGTGAAACCCCGTCTTTACTAAAAATACAAAAAAAATAGCTAGGCTTGGTGGCGGGTGCCTGTTGTTCCAGCTACTTGGGAGGCTGAGGCAGGAGAATGATGTGAACACGGGAGGCGGATCTTGCAATGAGCCGAGATGGCACCACTGCACTCCAGCCTGGATGACAGAATGAGACTCCGTTACAAAAAAAAAAAAAAGAAAAAAAAAAAAGCTGATATTCATACACTCATAGAAGAAAACGTAGGTTAAAAGGAATGTTATGGTGCCTTTTTATTTTCCAGGGTTCTTGAAGCTCTTGAGATGAACAGTGGCAGGAAATTCATCACTTTTTAAAGTAATTTTTTTTGGAGATGGCAGGGTTGGGAGGAGTTCGCTTATGAACAGATATGTAACTAATAAGTTTGATACTCAGATGTTCCATGCAATAGATGTGGAATTTTTAAATAAGATTTGAAAGGGATGGACATTTTGTTACCATACAGATTCATGATACGGCAGGTCAGGAGAGATTCCGAAGCCTGAGGACGCCATTTTACAGAGGTTCTGACAGTTGTCTGCTTGTTTTTAGTATCAACGATTCACAAAGCTTGCAGAACTTAAGTAATTGGAAAGAACACGAGAGCTTTCCTTTTGTGATTCTAGATTCTAAGACAGGCATAAGCGAATGGCAGGTGTTTAGAGAAGAAGTAAAGCTTATGCAGGGAGAACAGTGACTATCCTTACTTTGTAACAAGTGCAAAATATGCCAAAAATGTGGCAGCAGCCTTTGAGGAAGGATTTCAAACAATTCTTGCAACTGAGGATACGTCAGATCACTTGATGAACACAGGCATAGTCAACCTTCACCAAAAGCCCAAGCCTAGCTCATCTTGCTGTTGAATGTTAGAGATAAGACAGATGCATGCTAACCAACTCACATGTATATACAAAATCAACATGGACATGGAGAAGAGAATTAGTTTTTGTAGCAGTGTATTACTTACTAAAAAAATTCAATGATTGTATATTCCTGTGTCATTAGTTGGTAGGAGATGGGACACATCCACTCATGGAGGAATATATTTTCTCAATAATGGCACCTTACATTTATAAATTTTAGTGGTTGTCTAAAAACATTTCTTTGATTTACACATGTAAATTAGAGAGCTAATAAATGAGATGACCAAGACTTTAAATATAATTAAAATAAGAAACTTGACTACTCTAGAATTTATACTTGGATTATTTTTTCCCTGAAAAATGGGAAACTACTTTTTATATGTACATGATTTTTATGCACTTAGCATTGTATACTTGGTGAAAGAGAATGATTTCCTAAAAAAAAAGTTAGATATGAAAGATTAAATCTAATGTATTTGCAGTGCATTCTTATTTAATTCTTTATCCTTTTCAAAATGACTTAACCTTTTTTATTTTCATTCTACATATCATTAGAGTTATTCTTACTAGTAATTACTCATAATTTGTGTGTAATTAAGAAGTTGTACCACCATAGGTCATGATTCACAGCCCCAGGAGGAGGGAGTGCTAACAGCGGCACAGTAGTTGCTTCATACAATCTGTCACACATCCAGCTAAATTCGAGCTGTCTGTGAATAAAAAGCATTTCCATTGACAGCGTTCAGATTTCAGAAAAAGTCTAGCTACTGAAATTGGAGAAAAGATAAATCTGCATTTGATAACAAATTGATATCAATTGATAACAATTGATATCAAACTGCAATCGATAATAAATCTGCATTGATTTAACAAATACAAGGTGTGTGTGGAGGATACAAAATTACAATTCCACTAATGGGATATTTAATATCTCTGTTACTTTCTTCACCCTTGAGGAAAGTTTCCTAGTTGAAGTTAAGCCATTCATTTTTAACACAAGACATCATAAAAAATAATGAGTTCATGCCCTTTGTAGGGACATGGATGAAATTGGAAATCATCATTCTCAGTAAACTATCGCAAGAACAAAAAAACAAACACTGCATATTCTCACTCATAAGTGGGAACTGAACAATGAGAACACATGGACACAGGAAAGGGAACATCACACTCTGGAGACTGTTGTGGGGTGGGGGGAGGGGGGAGGGATAGCTTTAGGCGATATAGCTAATGCTAAATGACGAGCTAATGGGTGCAGCGCACCAGCATGGCACATGTATACATATGTAACTAACCTGCACATTGTGCACATGTACCCTAAAACTTAAAGTATAATAATAATAAAATTTTTAAAAAGTGACCTAAAAAAAAAAACACACACAAGACACGAGCTAACCTTATCACTCTCAGAGGAAACACTAAGGATTGTACTTGGTCAGACGGTAAGTAAAGACATCTTTACTAGCCCATCTATTTACTTAGTGTCTCCTCTATTACTGAACATCGTTTACTGATTTTCTCTCAAGGTTTTTTTGTTTGTTTCAAAAAAAATCCTTGCTGCAATGATCAGACCTGATAAAGCAAATTGTGGCCTCTTGGGGATGTTCATATTCTGTGCAGCTGGTGACTATCTGACTCTACAGAGGCTAAATGAAGCATGGACTGAATCTGGATGAGACCCACAACTGGGGAGTTACGGGGTTATCAAAGGACATGCTGGTTGAGGGGAGGTGGCTGTCATGTAGGGGGCAGAGTTTTGAAAAATTACATCAAAACATTTCTCTTCCTGGCCCCACCCAATATTGCCATCTGGAAACATCTGATAAAAAATACAATAGAAAATGATAGGAGAACAAAGCAGGTGGTGAGTGTGGCAGCATGAGTAGTGAGAAGCAGCTTCAGAGCCATCCTGGACAGAAGAACCATAGATGATGCTCCATAGTTTGAAGGACGGGTGGTTCCCAGTGGTACAGAAATTGCTCCATACAGTCTGTCATACACCCAGCTAGATTCAAGCTATGAATAGAAAGCGTTTCCATAGAGAGAGTTCAGTTTCTAGAAAAAGGCTAACTACAAAACTTGGAGAATAGACAAATGTGCATTTAATAACTTATGTACAATGTGCTGAGTAGAGGATATAAAATTATAATTCCATTCTAATTAAATAAATATTTTGTTAATTTTCTTTCTTTGGGAAGTTTCCTAGTTGAAGAGAAAGGATTCCTACTGTTTCTTATCTTGGAGGAAAACTGTTTACATTTCTGTAAAAACCTAAGTTTTCACTTTTATATTATGACACCAGCATGTAAGTTTTCTCACAATAAACATGTCATGTAGAGTAGTAAAGTGGTAAGTAGAAAAATGCACCAGTGTGGTACCCAGTGAAAGGTTGTGTCTGGACAGTCAGTGCTTTCTGGAATTCCGGACTGACAACCAGGAAGTGTTGAGGTGACTGAAAAGTTAAAGATCACAAGTACAGCATGGGCAAAACAGAGATTGAGAGTATCTATGTCCATGCCAAGGGAACTATCTTAGAAAGTTTCCAGCTATAGCAAAAGGATGAAACTCCATATGCACATTTCTTCTGTATCACTTTTGGAGCACTAAAGCAGATAACTAACTTAGTGCTAATATACATGTGCTAACGGGAGCCTTATTTTAAAACTGATTTCATTTCATTGCTCTTACGTTAAAGAGCCTTCAAGGGACATCACCTACCAGATCCAAGCTTTGCCAGCTTATCTTTCCTCATGATCAGCTCTTATCTACCAGCTGACAGCTCTACCCATGTGCCCCAGTGCTTTTCTTCACACCATCACACCTGCAATACTTTTCTCTGTGGCCCACATTGGAGGTCTTACTTAATGCCCCACTTTCCTTCCAGCTCCTTCAAAGAATTGGTGACACATGAAATTTGGCACTTAACTTTACTAATATGCACCCAGGATTTGGATTACTAGTTCCTACCTCACCTTCATTAGCCTAGAGAAAAAGCAATTTTCAATATGCCACTTTTGTGCAGCTGGGCCATGTTTTCCTGCTGTCACTCACCCTGCTGCTCTTGGCTGGATTTCCTCAAAACCCTTGGGATGATATGCTCATTGAGGGCAGGAACAACCATATTAAAAAAAAACGTGCTTGCTGAAATTGCTCCCAGATTTCTAGATGAGTCTTAACTTTTTCTGCACCCATAGCTCTGGCATTTAGTTTGTTTCAATATGAGTGCTGTATAGCAGGTTAAGACATCATATTAGTTTGGATACTACCAATAGGGGAAACACAACAGAAACAGCTGTGGTGGGCAGCACTTTAGAAATGAATATTAAACTACCACAATATTGGACAAATATATTTATTTTAAAAATCAAAAAATGGGGTAAAAATGATGGTAGCTATTTCACACAAGGACACAAGACAAAATTTAGAATTACTTGCTTAAAATTAACTCAGAATGGAACAAAATTGTTCAAGTGCTCACCATTAGAACAGGTTGCATAACATGATTTTCAATGGACATTACCTATGTTACAGTAAGAACTTGTTATAGGAACAAAGAGACTGTTCCCAGACTCCTCTGGTGTATCACCTCAGCCTCCCAAAATGCTGAGATTATAGGCATAATCCACCAATTCCAAACGTTTTGTAAAAGTTGAATCAATATCGTGAAAATGGCCATACTGCCCAAGGTAATTTATAGATTCAATGCCATCCCCATCAAGCTAACAACAACTTTCTTCACAGAATTGGAAAAAACTACTTCAAAGTTCATATGGAACCAAAAAAGAGCCCACATCGCCAAGTCAATCCTAAGCCAAAAGAACAAAGCTGGAGGCATCACACTACCTGACTTCAAACTATACTACAAGGCCACAGTAACAAAAACAGCATGGTACTGGTACCAAAACAGAGATATAGATCAATGGAACAGAACAGAGCCCTCAGAAATAACACCACATATCTACAACTATCTGATCTTTGACAAACCTGAGAAAAGCAAGCCATGGGGAAAGGATTCCCTATTTAATAAATGGTGCTGGGAAAACTGGCTAGACATATGTAGAAAGTTGAAACTGGATCCCTTCCTTACACCTTATACAAAAATCAATTCAAGATGGATTAAAGACTTAAACGTTAGACCAAAACCATAAAAACCCTAGAAGAAAACCTAGGCATTACCATTCAGGACATAGGCATGGGCAAGGACTTCATGTCTAAAACATGAAAAGCAATGGCAACAAAAGCCAAAATTGACAAATGGGATCTAATTAAACTAAAGAGCTTCTGCACAGCAAAAGAAACTACCATCAGAGTGAACAGGCAACCTACAAAATGGGAGAAAATTTTCGCAACCAACTCATCTGATAAAGGGCTAATATCCCACATCTACAATGAACTCAAATTTACAAGAAAAAACAAACAATCCCATCAAAAAGTGGGCGAAGGACATGAACAGACACTTCTCAAAAGAAGATATTTATGCAGCCAAAAAACACATGAAAAAATGCTCACCATCACTGGCCATCAGAGAAATGCAAATCAAAATCACAATGAGATACCATCTCACACCAGTTAGAATGGCAATCATTAAAAAGTCAGGAAACAACAGGTGCTGCAGAGGATGTGGAGAAATAGGAACACTTTTACACTGTTGGTGGGACTGTAAACTAGTTCAACCCTTGTGGAAGTCAGTGTGGCGATTCCTCAGGGATCTAGAACTAGAAATTCCATTTGACCCAGCCATCCCATTACTGGGTATATACCCAAAGGACTATAAATCATGCTGCTATAATGACACATGCACACGTATGTTTATTGCGGTATTAGTCACAATAGCAAAGACTTGGAACCAACCCAAATGTCCAACAATGATAGACTGGATTAAGAAAATGTGGCACATATACACCATGGAATACTATGCAGCCATAAAAAATGATGAGTTCATGTCCTTTGTAGGAACATGGATGAAATTGGAAATCATCATTCTCAGTAAACTATCGCAAGAACAAAAAATCAAACACGGCATATTCTCACTCATGGGTGGGAACTGAACAATGAGAACACATGGACACAGGAAGGGGAACATCACACTCTGGGGACTGTTATGGGGTGGGGGGAGGGGGGAGGGATAGCATTGGGAGATATACCTAATGCTAGATGACGAGTTAGTGGATGCAGCGCACCAGCATGGCACATGTATACATATGTAATTAACCTGCATGTTGCTCACATGTACCCTAAAACCTAAAGTATAATAATAATAAATAAATAAATTTAAAAAAATTCTATGACTTCCTCCACCTTCCCTTCAGCCACAAAACAAGCATTACTGAGAATTCCAATACATAATACAAATGAAGCAACTGCTGTGACCAAAGTACCTACATTGATATGAGTGTGTATTCATGGTCTGCTCTATTTTTTATTTATTTAAATAGAGACCTTTGACACTTCTAAAAGGCTGAGTACAAATGTTAATGTAATCCTGGCTTTTCTTTGACAACTCTCCTAAAAACTGCTTTACAACTTTTTGCTAGTATGTGTATCAACTGTTTACTCTCTGAGGGAAAGGAAATAATCAACAGGACCACTATTCCTAGCCACTGGCAAAAGCATATATGCAGCACTTAGCACTGCACACGTATTTCCTTGGCTTCTTTAGTACTGCTGTGTATACTGACTATACATTTTTATAACATCTCTAAATGTATAAATGAATTAATGTGAATGTATCTGCTATCACATTTCATTTCCAACGCAGAATATGTTAGTTTTAAATATACCTACCAAATCTTGAGTCTGACATTTATTTTTGGATTGTTACATTAAAATCAACTACCTGGGACAGTCGCCGTGGCTCACGCCTGTAATCTCAGGGCTTTGGAAAGCAGAGGTGGGTAAATCACCTGAGGCCAGGAGTTCGAGACCAGTCTGGCTAACATGGTGAAACCCTGTCTCTACTAAAAACACAAAAATTCGGCACACATGGTGTTGGGGCCTGTAGTCCCAGCTATCCAGAGACTGAGGCAGGAGAGTCACTTGAGCCTGGGAGGCAAATGTTGCAATGAGTCAAGATCATGCCATTACACTCCAGCCTGGGCAACAGAGCGAAGCTTCATCACAACAACAACAAAATCACAAATAAACAAACCAAATATACAAGTGGCACAATTCTTCTTCAATGACTATTTGATCATAGAAAACTCAATTCCTGCCAGTTCATGATCTCTATTAATAGCACAGCAATTTATTTGAAAGTAGATGGAAACATTTCAGATTAAATTTTTAATTAGTTTTCCCTTACATAGGCTGCTTCCTTGATCTCTTTAGCGTTCCCTAATAAAATCAACTATGAACACTAGGAAGGAAAACATAAAAACAATTTGCCTTCACAATATTCCACAAATAACTGTTGTAAGTGTGTTCCTAAATACCTATTCAACTGGCTGAGAAGACTTGCTTGCCAAGGGAGTTGACGAGATAGTTCTGATGAGAAAAGGCATTCTGAAAGGTAAGCTGTGCAGCCTAAGGGAGTTACTTAAAAAGGCCAGTTTCCTGACAAAGGTCGAATCTATTTTTCTATCGTCAGATTTTTAAAATTATAGAACATGCCTTACTTTTATATGTAAATCATAAACATCAGTAAAGAAGTGATTTATTCCATCTTCTTGCCTTATGCGATGAAGCATAATAAATCTCAAATGTGACATAGTTAAGGCAATATTTTTCTTAGAAATAAAAAACAAAAAGCAACCAGTTCATTGATACAATATTCTTCAAATTAGTCACACACCGTGTATTAGTGATGGAAAACTTGAATACATTAACTGGGATTAAAATTAGCTTAGTTTTACCAGAAAGAGAATATAAGCATTCTAAGTGAAAAAATAGCTAGAAAATAATGTAACATCACCCCTGATAGGATTCAGATAAAGTTTTTGGTGGGTATGAGACTTAGTTTAAAAATTAGCTGTTCAACAAAATATTTCCTCCCCAATAAAACAAAAGTAGCCCCATAAATGGAAACTTTCACATTCGCACAAATTGTGAAGTGTACAGTCTCAGAGCCTGGCATCTGTGTTCCATGTTCTTCTAGTTTGTGAAACCAAACGTTATTTAATTACCTTTACTAAAAAGAGAAAGATATGCCCTGCGGTAATGAATGTTGACACAAACCACTTGCTGGACTTGTCCATGCTTTTCAAGAACATGTTGTTCAAAAGCCACATGTTCTCATCTGTGAGATTGAGAGCAGCATGAGCTATGAACTGGTGCAGATGATGACATTTGTCATAAATGACAGTGTGAGCAACAACAGATTAACATATCCACGTGGAATGAAGAATGCCGACATTCCATCCTGTAAATTCTTTTTTTTTTTTTTTTTTTTTTGACATGGAGTCTCGCTCTGTTGCCCAGGCTGGAGTGCAGTGGCGCCATCTTAGCTCACTGCAAGCTCCGCCTCCCAGATTCACGGCTTTCTCCTGCCTCAGCCTCCCGAGTAGTTGGGACTACAGGTGCCTGCCAACATGCCTGGCTAATTTTTTGTATTTTTTGTAGAGACGAGGTTTCACCATGTTAGCCAAGATGGTCTCAATCTCCTGACCTTGCTATCCACCTGTCTCAGCCTCCCAAAGTGCTGGGATTACAGGCGTTAGCCACCGCGCCCAGCCCTTCATTCTGTAAATTCTGTAGATGGTTTTCTTGTGCAGAAAAAAAAAAAAAACAGCTTGAATTTGCTTTGTTTGTTATTTTCAAGGGACATAGAAGGGATCTGTTTTTACATTATATGTAATTCTTTTTTAGAATATATAGTTTTAAAATAACACCTCAGTTATGGGTTGAAGTGTATTCCTTCCAAAATTCCTTTGTTGATGTCCTAAGTGACAGTACCACAAAATGTGGCCGCATTTGGAAGGAGAGGTTACATGTAGATATGGTTATTTCAGATGAGGTCATTTTAGGGTAGGGTGGGCCCCTAATAAAACCACTCATGTATTTAGAAAAAAGGAACATTTGGAGATGCACACAGGGAAAAAAAATAACACAGGAAGACTGGAGTTACACTGCCACAAGGCAGGGAACTTCCAGAAGCTGGGACATAAACCAAACAGAACCTTACCTTAAGACCTGCATAGGAAGCATGGCACCACTGACACCTTGATGTTAGACAGTGGCACTCAGAAATGAGGCAATACATTTCTGCTGTCCAAAGCCACTAAATTTTTGGTACTTTCTTACAACAGCCACAGGAAACAGAGACAGTCTCCTCACCAAGGAAGCTGTTCCCAATCCTGGGCTGGAGGAGGGTGGCCGATTGCACCAAAATCCCTCAGAAATCTAAAGCATGTTTTACATCACTCACGTTGTCAGGACAAACCTAAGTGAATCTTTAGATAAATGGATGTTTTTGTGTCTTGATCAAGCAGTGGTTTCTTTTACAATGATGATGAATTCTGAAGCATTAGCAGCAAATTGTGAAAATGCCTTAATAAGGTGAATGGTAGCAGGAGAAAGAATTAAAATCAATGTATGCAACAAGTTATTTTTATGTGTGCTCCTTTGTCTACCACAGGGCCAGTGGAGTGCACAGAAATTATATACAAGTAGCTGCATCCTAGAAAGCAATACTGCTACAAGTACTCAAAACAAGTTTTAATGAGTAGTGTTCTCATAATATGAGAAGATAATGTTACAACAACACCTGGCACATAATCTTGTCTATCATATTTTGGTGACAAGTCCTGAATAGTTGGAAAGTATCACACACTTAAATATTATATATTGCAAGTAACTTACAATATCAATTCCTCAAAGGTCATTAAAGCTGGCTTGGGTGCTTGAGAGAAACAGTGCAAACATGCAAGCAACATATTAGAAACAAAAATTGGAAAGGACTGGGCTCTTCTCATGTCAAAAATCTATAGGCCTGTTTACTCTGAATGACAACGTGTTTTCGAGCCAAGCCTGGTTTCTGGAAACATTCTTGATAAAAAATCAGGTGTCATCATCTCTGGTGCTGCTTTTGAGCTTCCTTTGCATTGCCAAGGTGGTCACTGGGGAGGAAAGCATGCATGTATGACCCAGCCAGGAAGTGCCATGGAGGGTCACTGTGGGTCTTTTTAACCCTGGAGGTCCTGATGAAAAACATGATTCCTGAAAACTGCCTGAATTTTAATGGATGAAACCTAGTAGGTCCTGATGAAAAATATGATTCATGAAAACTGCCTGAACATTGATGGATGGCATTACAAGGCTGCAACTTGCTACAGGTGGACTAGGTTTTTAAGTGCTCATAGTGGCTAACATAGTGAACTGAATGTCATGGGAAAAGTGAACTGAATATCATAGGAAAGTCAGAGGTCATGCTAGTCTGTGCTGAACTAAAGTATAAATAAACAAATCCCAGGATATTCCCTGGCTGGCTTCTATCAGTCTCTGGGACTCCACAGCAAACCTCATTTAATTGTGTTGGATTTCATTTACCTCCACTGTCCAGATCTTCCAGTTCTGAAATCACATTACACTATATTGTTATAATAGAATAAAAATTCTTATGAAATGTAAGCTTCCACATGCTCTGTGGATTCTACCTTCCCAGCTCACAAAAACTCCGTTTCAAAAACTGGATTATCATGGTGGCCAACAATTACAAAGTAGAAGCTCCTAGACACGATCTTCAATATGTGGCTCCTAATGAAGTAAAAAACAGTACATATTTTTAGCGGTCAATACTGAAATTCAAAGGTGACTAATGGGAAATGTAAAATTCTTCCTTTGTTTTACTTTCTAACTTAAACCTGGAAGATGCCAGTAAGCTTGTCACCATTTCCCACATACTAGTGAAGATGCATGACTTCTGGAATAAACAAATGATATAACTGTGATATTTCTTGTAGAATCCTACATATTTCCATAAGAAAACCAGAAGACCTCTAATATTAAATCACAGACAACATTCTCATGATCTGAAAGTATGGCACATTCAGCTGAAAGGACCCTGAGTGTCTGTTGGAGTGAACTAGGCTTCACTTGGACTGGAGCATTTAGAATTAGCAATGACACTTAGAAGATTTAACAGACGTAGATGATAAATTAAGGACCATACAGAGTGGTGAGAAGACCAAGGAATTAATTAGCGTGCCTTAGAAATTTCCATAAGGCATCCGTTGGGGGAAGCTAAAACTAACTCTCCCTCATGTCACTTCCCGAGAAAAGAGAGGCAATGTAGCCCTTTGTGTTCTATTTGTCTTCTTTCTACCTGAACGATGTGTGTTATAAATATATGTCCTTGCAAATAAAAAAGACTATGATATGCCTCTTAATACACCAATTTATAAGAAAGGAAGTTTTGTATTCTATAAAAGATGAAAGAAATAATCCATAAAGGAAGACATTCTGAGGCACTGAGAGATCTTACAACAAAGTTTAACAGATTGGGACAGGTGTAATAGCTCATGCCTGTAATCCCAGCACTTTGGAGGGCTGCTGCAGGCAGCCTGCTTGAGCCCAGGAGTTTGAGACTAGCCAAGGTAACAGCATGAAAGAAGAAATACTTGTCTACAAAAAAATAGATCTCTACAGATACATACCAAAATTTCTGGGCATGGTGGTGTGTGCCTGTATTCCCAGCTACTCTGGAGGCTGACAGGGGAGAATTACCTCACACTACTGTAAGTTAAAATATCCTGACTCAAAAATAAATAAATAACACTTCAACAGATTTGCAAAAGAAATGAACCTATGAGAAAGTGGGGAAAAAATACAAGCCGTTCCATGGCTTCTAGCACAGATAATTAAAATACAGATGAATAACAGATGGGTGGGAACATGGATGGATATACTCAATGGTAACCCCACTGTGTGTATTTTTCACATAAGGGATTTGAAATCAAATGAAGTTAGGTTCTATGTAGCTCTGCTACTTACTTGCAATGTGACCACAGGGAGCCCTTAATCTACTGTTGGTTTTCTCTTTATGGAAATAGTGGTAATTTTGTAGCACCTTACGGTAAAGTACCCAGCACAGCGTCTGACTCAGAGGACATGCTCAATTAGTATTATCTAGAATAACATGGAAGGCCAAATGCAAACTGAGAAGTGGTGACTGGTAAAATTTTCAACATGGGGTGGAAATTGAGTAAACAAGCAGTTAGTCAAACTCCTGGAAGACACATCTGAGGTGAGTTAGAAGGCAAGGCTCATCAAGCCTCACCGGACTTTCTGATGATTCACCTACACAAAATGAAATCAGAAGAAACATGATATGCACGTGCTAATGAATGACACATTTTATAAAGAAAATCAAGGCACAGCTGGCAGTTCTAACTTTAGAATTGGAGGGTTATGTCTGTTGAAGGAAAGGCAGATAGAAGACTCTGCATACGATGAAGTAGGATTTAAAATACCATGTGAGGTGGGGGACTATAGACTTGTCCACTTTCTCACTACGATCTAAGCTGCCCTCACCCTTCAATGGCAGAGTTAAGTATCTGCAACGAGGGTATCCCACAGAGCCAACAATATTCACTCTCTGGTCTTGCAGAGAAAACTTTTGCCCCTGCTTTAGAAAAGAGATGAAAAACAGATTGAGATAGAAAAATTGGGTAACAAAGACAAGCAAGAATGATACAAAAAGCCATGAAAAACTGGAGGAACTGGCAATAATTCTTCAGAGAAGGTGAAGGCAGAAAGACTGGGCAGTGGAAAATTGAATAAAGTAAACAATGATACCATGAATTATTGCTGTGCTAAATTTTAGAGCTGAAGTTTGCCAAAAGAAGTGCTTGTTACTTTCTTCAGCAAAAACACTGAAGCAGCATGTGGGTGTGGGTGTGTCAGTGTATGCGTAAGGGATATAACATGCATCCCTACACTCATCCCTATATGAAAAGCCAGAAATGGGCAAACAGCATGGTGCTAAGTCATCGGACAGACAGAAGGGAGCTCGAAGAACAATTGCATGAGGGTGCTGTTACCAACTACACAGATGGACAGAAGATAAGATAACGTTTACTTTATATACATTCCATGCTTACTGTGAGTTGCCAATTTGGTTTTCCTTTTGTAAACAGCTGAAGAAGCAAGAAGGCTGTAATTTTTCATTCAATTTTGGCAAAGAAAAACTGACAGGTAAAGTGGAAGAATTGGAAACCCTGGGAGAAAATTACCCCGTTATCACAGGAAGGGAAGGGAATAGCTGCAATCACTTCGCAAATACTTGAAGGTATTGGGCAAAGGTGAGACACATGTTAGGATTCTACACCGTCCAATCTGTGGAACTTTCTCCAAGGATGCAAATGTTGTACATCTGTGCTGTCCAATATGAAAGCCAGTGAGTATTAGAAATGTGGCTATTGTAACTGTAGAACTCAATTTTCATTAAACAAGAATAGCTACATGAGATAGTGGCTATGTAATGGACAGCACAGGTTTAGATTAAAGATTCCAAGAGAGTGACATGATCTTAGCTCACTACAAATTCCACCTCCCTGGTTCAGGAGATTCTATTGCCTCAGCCTCCTGAGTAGCTGGGATTAATGGCATGCACCATCATGCCAGGGTAAATTTTATAATTTTAGTAGAGAACAGGGTTTGCCATATTGCCCAAGCTGGTTTTGAACTCCTGGCCTCAAGTGATCTGCAGACCTCAGACTCCCAAAGTGCTGAGATTAGAGTCATGAGCCGCCATGCCCAGCCCAATTTCAACTTTTTTAAATAAAATTTCTGTGACATCCTCCACCTTTCCTTCAACAACAAAACAAGTATTACTTGGAATTCCAATATAAAATGCAAATAAAGCAACTGCCATGACTGACATACCTGCATTGGCATGAATGTGTATTCATAGTCTGCTCGATTTTTCCATTGCTTTAAATAGGGGTCTTTGAAGAATCTCCAAGGAACACTTGTCCCAGAGGCCCTGAGGTGGTAGCACAGAATTAGATAATAGATTAAATTCGGAAATTGCAGACAAGAGGAGAATCTAAGATAGTTTCCACATGTCTAGGTGAAAGGAACAAACAGAATGTGACCTCTCTTCTAAGATGCCCTCATCCAAATCTCTAAAACCTGTGAGTATGTTTAGGATTCATGGCAAAGAGAAATTAAGGTTGTTCAGCAGCTGACGTTAAGATAGGAAGATTACCCAGGAACATGCAGCTTGATCAATGCCATTAGAATGACCTTAAATGTAGACCATAGAAGCAAAAGAGGAAAGTCAGGGGGAAGTGACAGAAGAACGGTCAAAGCAAGGTGATGTTGATAGCTTTGAAAACAGAGGAAGGGGCTACGGCTAGGGCATGCAGGAGGCCCCCAGAAGCTAGAAAGTGAAAGGAAACAAATTATCCTCTGGAGCCTCCAAGAAGAACACAGTGCTGTGCACACATAGATTTTAGCTAAACAAGACCTGTGTTGGACTCCTATGGTACAGAAGTGTAAAATGATATACTTGTCTTGTAGTAAGCCACTAAATTTGTAATAATTTGTTACAGTGGCCTATTGTTCCACCTCTGCCAGAGTTTTGTCATTTACTTTTTTTTTCCAAATCCATGTTGACTGTATCCGCTTCAGACTTACTATTATTTCTGTGATCATGCCTGTAATGTTCTCCCAGATTCTGCCTGCAACCCCTGCCTATATTTTTAAAATCCAACTTAGTTTCTCTCCTTCCTCCATTATTTCCAAAAAAAACCTACAGGTTCCCCACATGCTAGGAAGTCCTGTCACTCTTACTGCCTCTTAAAGACTTTGAATTTTCCACAGCCAGTGATCAAAACTCATTGTACACTTTTTCAATGCTGTGTACAAAGCTGACACTGAACAAATTTTGTCTTCACAGGACTTAGATACTTTATCAGCCTTATATTCCCAGCATACAACTCTTGAATCAGGGTAAATTCCTCACTGCCCCCAAGAAGGTCCTGGATTTTTGTTTGTTTGTTTGTTATTCCTTTGCTCATTTTTCCCCTCCCTGCAATGCTCTTCTTTTAGCCCACCACGCAAATCCTATGCATCAAGGCCTTGATGAGTTTACACTTTTTCTGAGAGATGATCTGGATCCCTTCCATCTTCAACCGCCTCCCCTTTAAACTCTTTACTCAGTTTATAATGTTATCTTAGCTCTTGCTCAATTCTAGGGCTGTAACGTTTCCATTATTGCTTCTGAGAGGGTTGGCTCCTTTTCTTTTTAATTACATGTAAGCATCATGAGGTCAGGCTCATCTTTCCTCACAATACACAATGGTGGCTACTCAAAAACATTTAGTTCTGTGGCTCTCAACTCTGAGCCATCTGGGGTTCCAAGAGGACATCTGACAATGTCTGGAGACATTTTTGGTTGTCTCGCTTGGGGGAGAAGGTGCTATTGACAACACAGAGACCGAGGATACAGATAAATCTTCAATGCGCAGGACAGCCTCCCAAAACAAAGAATCTGCTGGCTCCCAAAGGCAACAGTGGCTCCGTAAGAAACCCTGGGTCAGCTGCATGACCCTGTTAACTGTGAAAGCAATGCCCCCAAGAGAGCAGACACTTGCAGGTGGAAGTGTGCTCAGCGCCAGCGCGTGGATGAACCTGTTGAGGCGTGGGCAGATCTGATCTGGCTACCCCAGGGAGGTACAGCACCAGCCTGCGCCATCAAGTAGGGCCAGTAAAGTCCCACAGGGACTCAAAACTCCTGTTTCGACTCAGTCCATCCCCTACCTGCAGAGAGAGGTCGAGGAGAGAGAAAGGCAATCTCAGTCCCGCTGTGGAGACCGCCCTCCTCTGCTTCAGCCGCATTCCCTGGGGGAAGTTTCTCGGATACCCTGGATGTGCTCTCGCGAGATGTGGGTGGAGCTTCTGGTGGGTGCTACGCAACCAAGTGCATGCGCCATGTATCTTCAGAACAGGAAGATTACTTAGTAGGTCTCGAGGAGGGGCAGGATGGGACGTGAGGGCTGTAATCTTGCAGTCCTGCCTCACTGCTTTCCATCTTTAGTCTTTGGGTCCCAGCCCTCCAGCCGCCTTTGAGTTGTGCCTAGGTCACTCTCCTCAGCCATGCCTCAGAACCGCGAAGAGAGGAGGCTCCCATGTTCGATAGAAAACCTACTTGGGAGTGTGAGAGTGAGAGTGTTCAGCACCTTTGTTTCTCACCTGGGACACAGGCAGGGCTTTGAGGGCGGAGATTCCCCCTCATCTTGGACCTGCATCCTGTCCTGCGCACTCACCTTGGGCCATAGCGGGGCGAACGAGGTGGCCTGGGAGGAAGCTGATGACGGGAGGAAGCTGGCACCTGATGACGCAGGAATACAAAACTACCCCTCGTCAGGGACAGGTAGAAATGAAGTCTTGTTGATGTTCCTTAATACCCCTTTCTCTGCTAGGCCACTCAGGGTGTCCCCAGAGACCAGTGGTCTTTTTTTCCATCGTTCACCTTTCCTCTGTCTCCCAGATAACGTGTAACCATTTTGTCTTCTAGTCCAACTTGCTCCCCATGTCTGACGTGTTGAGTCAAAATGAGCTACACAAAAGGCTACATAGAACGTTGAAGGATCGGGGTGTACTGGGCACACTCAAGTATCGGATTTACGTTTATTTGTTCCATAACTTTTAAAAGTGTAACCTGTAAAAAGTAGTTCACATTTAAATTCAGCCAATGTTTGAGTTTCAAAAATCTATGCTGAAATATTACAGTGTCTTTGAAACCATTGAGAAATGTTGCATTTGAGTCGACTTAAAGGAGAATGTTCAAATAATTAATTGAACCAACAATAAGATAGGAGCAGAAAGCATTTATATAATGAACACATTTTAGTAAGATGAGGCCTGTTTTATAAACCTGGCTTACAGGTTCCTAAACTAACAAGTGGGTTAGTAATACATTTGGATGAGGGACATCGACACCGTGTAGAAAACACTAGTGTGCTGTTTTTAATAGTTTGGGGAATGAACCCTTTCCTCTTTAAATTATACTGATATGCCTGGATATTTAATTTGAGCAGCAAATATCTGTAGATATACTTTATATTTGGATTGACAGCTAGGATTAGGATTAGCTCAATGTGTTTTCATTGCAATATGCATTTCAAAAGTATATTTTAAATTTAAAATATGTAGATATATCCTGTGTATATATCCTTTTTAAATTTAAGTTGTATGGTGTGAGCATTTCTCTGTTTCCTTAAAAATTTCTTGAAATCTTCATTTTTAGAGGTAACAGATTTATCTTTGGATATTTTTCTAACCTGCAAACAGTCCCTTGCTGTTGAATATTTTGGTTATATTTTCCGACATTCCACAGAGGTGCGATGAGCTGGCAGAATTTTTTCTTATACTTCATATCCTAGTGTAAGCTGCTGAAATTGGCTTCTAGGAAAGTTAAGAGTCTGCAAATGGGTCTGGCAAACCACCAGTTTCACCTGGAAGCTGAGGAAAGAAACATTTTTCTAGAACACACTGGCCTTCTTGTCTCATGGGGTAAGACTTGAGCAGGGGAAGGTTCCTAACTTCTGGACATGGATCTAGAAACATTATGGAAATAAAAGGAAGATTTCCAATGAATGTAACACATCTGTGTATATCTCTACTGAGAAAATCCTACTGAAATTTTTTTTGACTTGTCCGACTTCCTTCCTTGCTTCCTTCCTTCCATCCTTCCTTTTTTCTTTTCTTTCTTCCTTCCTTTCTCCCTTTCTCCTTTCCTCTCTTTCTCTTCCTCCCTTCATTCCTTCCTCCCTTCCTTCTTTTCTTTCTTAAGTTCTTTTCTCCTTTCTTTCTTCCTTCCTCTCTTGCAAGACACAGATTCAAAACCAGCTAATCCATGAGTTGGTGCACCCTGTATTCAATGGAGAATTGCAACCTCAGTTGATTTCAGTGCAAGGGACTCCTCTTACTAGGAGCCTCAAACTCTTTAGAGGCGGATCACTGACAAAGATGTGGCTATGAGTCTTCACTTTCTGTTTTCTTTCCAGAAATTGGTTTAGCAAAAGAAAATGTAACATATTTCCTTTTCTGTTTTGAACGTTTTATTAACAGTTTTTTTTTTCTCGGCTGACTGTAACATGTTGCATTATAGCTAATTGCTTTTAAACTAGGTCCATTTCTCATTTCTCTTTGAATTTACATTGTACCTGCACATAATACATTTGTTATATAACAAGTGGGTACTAAATTTGAAATTAATTTCTTTGTATCACCTTTAGTCTTTTATAAAATTGTGATCTACAATCTCTAAATGTTTAAGAGCTAAAATTGATTTGTCTATTTTCTGTGTTCTTTAATAAGACTCTGCCAATCTGCTAAATGTCCGCTCTGAGCTTGGCACTGTGATAGCCACGCGACAGATGTTTTGTGTTACAGATAAGGAACCAGACTGTGGAGAGGTGAATCAAGTAACTTAAGTGATGTAATTCTTAAAAATCTGTAAAGTTTCCAAATAATAGACTTTCATTTTATGTTTTAGTACATTTCTAATTATTTTAACTATATTTCTTCACCATTATTGTTGAACATTCATCCCAGTTTATTATTTTAAAGGTAGATGTAGCAAACTTTCCCTGTGAATATGTGGGGGCATTGAGGCGTGTGTTTGTAGATTTTGTTTTTTAGAACAGTTTTTAATTCACAGCCAGGTGATGGAGAAGTACAAAGAATTCCTATATAGCCACTGCTCCTACACATGCAGAGTCTCTCCCGCTCTCAACATCTTGTATCAAGTTGGTACATTTTCTGCAATTGATAAAACTACCCTTACATGTTATTATTCCCAAAGTCTATCATTTACATTAAATTTCACTCTTGGTGGTGTGTATATGTCTTTATTTTCTTTATGTTGTCTATAGCTATCTAAACATTTCATGTTCCAAATTTTTAAGGACACAAGAAGGTTGGTATTGTAATTATTTTCTTTGAGATGGAGTATCACTCTGTTACTCAGGCTGGAATGCAGTGGTACAATCTCGGGCTGCAAACTTTGCCTCCTGGGTTCAAGCGATGTCTCGTCTCAGCCTCCCAAGTAGCTGGGATTACAGGTGCTTGCCCAAGCACCTGGCTGATTTTTGTATTTCTAGTAGAGGCAGGGTTTCACCATATTGACCGGGTTTGTCTCGAACTCCTGATCTCAAGAGATCTATTTGTCTCAGCCTCCAAAAGTACTGGGATTACAGATATGAACCACAATGTCTGGCCTTAGTACAGTATTTGAATGAAAATCTTAAATATGTTGAGTTTCTTCATAAGCAACCAAATTTTACTTATTGGTTTTATGAATGTATTTATTTACATATTTATTTTTTAGTAGTAGGGCCTTGCTTTGTCACCAAGTCTGAAGGGCAATGGCATAATCGGACCTTACTGCAACAACTGCCTCCTGGGTTCAAGCAATTATACTACTGCAGCCTTTCAAGCAGCTGGGATTACAGGCACACACCACCATATTCCGCTTTTATTTTTTTTATAGATCCTGGGTTTCTTATGGTGGGCAGTGTTGTTTGGAATACTGAGCTCATGTCATCTGCCAGCTTAGCCTGCCCAAGTGCTGAAATTACAACTACGAGACATTGTGCTTTGTCTGAAATCATGTTTGATATATCTTTCTCTAAATTTCTAATCACTCTATATTCTACTTATTGTGTAATTACCAATTGTATGATTCTTATAACAGGAATTCATCCTACTCAAACAACGTAATGGTTTCTACTAATATAAAATGCCAATGCAAAATGTTTTCTTTAAAGGAAATCCGGTTGAAAACATACCGGTGTTCTCAGAGTAGACATAATTATTGATACATACTGTAGTAGACATATATATAAATAGCTCCCCAAAATGTTGGTTTAACAGTATTTTAAATGAACATTAATCATGATTGTAAGGACTGAAATTTTAGCTTATTTACCTTTTTAAACACTACTTTTAAAAAATTGTAATTGAATGACCTTTGATGTAAAATACTTAGAGGTTAATTACATGATCAAGAAAGATATTTTATTATTCTGACATCAATATGTTTTTATAATTTATCTTAGTGTAAGAAAGACCTTCAAATTTCCTTTGTAATCTTATTTTTTTCTAAAAGATGTTTCTTAATCTCATATTCATAAACATTATAATGTGTCATTTAAACACTGCTATAAAACCATGTCTAATTTACTAACCTTTTATTTTCTTAAGGTATTTACTATACAGGATTGATTGCAATCTATAAAAATCACCCTACTTCCAGTTTCTAGAAATCACTGGTAAGTTTACTTAGTTTCTGTAATCTACTTTACTTTGTTAATTATAACTGAGTAGCTTTATAAAGGTAAAATATTTTTTAACATGTCTCAGGATTTGATAAAGAAAACCGAAAGGTAGGAGCCTACCTCTTTGTAAACAATAGCAAGATTTTTCTATGTAGTTTTCCTTATAAAAGAATGAAGCTAATTTTGAGGGAGAAGAGTAAGAAATTTAATTTGATTTAAATTACATGTTTTTATGAAGCTAATTTTGAGGCAGAAGAGTAAGAAATTTAATTTGATTTAAATTACATGTTTTTCCTTGCTGACCATATCTTAGTTTGTAAACAATAATTCACGTGTTCTGCAGGACATTAGTCCAATATTTTCATTTTCATAATAATTTTAGATAGTCAAATAAGAAAATTTTGGACAGTATCAAGGGTCCTACAGACACACTAAAAGATACTGTTTGTAAAAATATCCATTGTTGGGAACATTTCTAAAAAAAAAAAAAAAAAAAGAAAACCTTCAAAAAACTGTCTTTTAGGCCAAGTGTCTTTATATACTAGGTATGCCTCTCAGGTACAATTGATAGAGTGTTAAATGTATTAATATAGCATTAAAAAAGAAAATATGTGTTTAGTAATGTGTAATATAACTTTTGTTCCTAAATCTTTACACAGACATGATTAATTACCTTAATTTTCACCTTCATACAAAACTTTTATAAAGTTTGTAACTACTGTGGGCTCCAGACCATTGGTTAGATTTGATAATGGGCTTTGTAGCATGAACATAAGCTGGCACTTTGCCTTTTATGCTTAGTTTTACCTTAGGACTTTTAAAATAATCTGTGAATTAGTAATAGTCCTTTTGTGTTGCTACCCCCTTGGGATTTTTTCTGTTGCATGCGTTTCTGTCATCTTGAGAGAGACATTTATTCATTCATACATTCACTCAGAACTTAATCATTTGAGTACATACTTTCTGCCAGCCATTGAGTCTGTGACTTAATTGCCAAGCTTCATTGTAATAATGTTAGCAGAAGATAAATTAATTGAACAACAAGACTTTCTAGGCTGCCTGCCCACTAGACCATCCCTACTGAAATTCAGTATGGTAACTGATTCTACAGTCTGTGCTCTAAGCACCATCCAGTGTAACTCTTTGTGATGGTGGAAATGTCTTTATCTATACTGTTTAATGTGGTAGTTGCTAGTCTCATGTGGCTACTGAGTAACTGAAATGTAGCTAGTGTAACTGAATGACTAAATTTTTAAGTTATATTTAATTAGCTACATGTGCATAGTGACTACCATAATGAACAGCAGGATTCTAAGGTATATGGCAGGTATCTGTTGCTTAATTGTTATTTCAAAAGAAAATGTATGGCTTGAAGAGATACTAAGGAATACTCTGTGGGCCAAGAACACTGCCTCATGCTTGTAATCCCAGGACTTTGGGAGGCTAAAGCACGAGGATCACTGAAGGTCTGGAGTTTGAAATCAGCCTGGCCAACCCAGTGAAACCCCACTTCTACTAAAAATTCAAAAATTTGTGAGTCGTGGTGGCAAGTGGCTTTTATCCCAGCTACTCCGGAGGCTGAGGCATGATTATCACTTGAACCTAGGAGGTGAAGTTTTCAGTGAGCTGAGGTCACGCGACTGCACTCCAGCCTGGGTGACAGAGCTAGATGCCATTTTACCCGCAACGAGAAAAAAAAAAAAAAAAAAAAAAAAAGAGGAGAGAGAGAGAGAGAGAAGAAAGACAGAAAAAGAGACGAGAAAGACAATAAAATAAACTGTGGTAGCACTTCTCACACTTTTCACACTGTGGCACCCTCTTGGGGGGTTTGTCCCTTGCAGACCCCAACCCCGCAATGGATAACTAAAATACACTGACACACAGATATTCTGCTTTCCCAGTCCAGCTGAAGCTGAGTGTCTGAGCCACGTACAGACTCCAGTAGAGTTTTGTAAACAGTTGCAACTTTGGCCCTGACCAACGGGTGAGACTCGCATTTATCAGTAAAGATTAATTGAACAAGACTTGAGTCAATGAAACTAGGGGGTAATTGGCATTGTGTACTTCCCCAGTAGAAAGCACTTAAGCACCCACAGTACATCAAAGGATAGTCTTAAGACCACATGAATAAACAAGCTAGCTAGATAACTTCCCCACATTCCTTTGTTAGTACTTTAATTTATTTAACTAAAGGTAAAGAAGGTCACATTTAACCGTATCTATTATTGAAGTTATGAAAACTCTCTGGCCTTCCAAGGTGGTTTGTGGCTATTACTGTAACTATCTTTAATATTTTTTCCACCAGCCTGACTGGGCCCCCAACATGAAAGAATCTATATATTTACTGTATTACATTATCTTTAAAAATAGTTTTTCCATCTTTGCACAGTCTCTTTAAATGCATCTCATTCAGAAAGATAGCTAGCTGACAACCCTTACAATCTTTACCTAGCATCCCTGTAAAATTTCTAGAAGTCAGAAAAATGATGAGTAGCAAACATATCAGTCATCCTAGTGCCAAAATTTGGATAGAACTCTTAGCTAACAATAAAATAGTTTCTGGTAAAATAAAATTATTTTAAAAATTCATGGCTTCCAATTAAACAACAAAAAACTTATAGGAAGATATATTGTACTGAACTGTTTTCTGTCCCCTGATTTCAGAGACCAGTGATCTTATCCTATTTTAGTATATCTACACTCTGGGAATGCTAAGCTGTTGAATAGTCACAGTACTTTCCACCTAGATTCTAGTCACCCATTCTTCTCACACTTAATATTTCCTTTGAGAGATAAGAATGCACAGATAATGATATATACAAAATTTGGATGAGGAAAGAAAATTTGGACATTGGCCCTTTGCTTCTAGAAAGTTAAAATTCTTATCTATAATTGGCAAAAGAATAGACACATAAGTTAATGGGAACAGAAATAGAGAATCCAGAAATAGATTCACACAAATATTTTCAATTGATTTTTTTAACAATGGTGCAAAGGCAATTCAATAGAGGAAATATAGTCTTTTTGACATGTGACTCTGAAACAATTGAATATTCATATGCATGGAAATGAACCATAGACCTAAATGTAAATTGGAAAACTATAACACTTCCAAATAAAAACAAGAGAAAGTCTATGTGATCCTGAGTTTCATGATGTGATATAACACCAGAAGCAAGATACATGAAAGAAAAAAATAGATAAGTTAGACTTAATTGAAATTAAAAGCATCTCTGTGGAGGACACTGTTAGGAGAATGAAAAGACCCAATGTCAAAACCCATAAAGCTTTACATCACCAAGAATAAACATTAATATTTGCAAATTTTGGTCTGTTGATTGCTGGATGGAATGCAGAGTGTCAAAGCAATCTAACTGTCATCCCTTCACTGAAGAGGATGGGGTGGGGATAAGGTGCTGAGCTGACTAATGTTTTTAGTTTCAAGAAACTAAAAATTTCCTAAATGATTTATGCTTCTGGTTTAAAACAAAGTTTCAGACTATTGAGAAGGATACAAAGTGAAAGCAAACTAGAAATTTCTGCCCATGTTGTCTAATCTCACTATCCATTCATAACTAGAATTTTAATAATTTTGTTTCTTGGTTATTTTTCTAGAATTGCTTGAGTTTAAAACTCTAGGTATTTCTAATTAAAACACACAATCAAATAAAATTATATTATAAATCCTGTAGGCAATTTGCTTTTTCTATCCACCAATATATCTATCTGTAGCACTATATTGAGACTAATTATTTTTAAAGTAAACATTTAACCCCCTATTGATGGAGGTTTAGTTGTCTTATTGTTTGCTTTTTTCCAATAGAGGCAACAAATATGCAGTGTGCATGCTTTGTGCTTCCGTAAAAGTACAGCTGTGTGAAAAGACAGCTGTGTGAAATGCAGCCTATTTAATTGAAGAATCTATGGTTCTCCCGTGTAGTGAAGGTAAGCAGAGGAGAAGGCAGGTGGCTGGTTGCCTAGGAGGAAAGGGATCTTGATCTCAGTGATCAAGAACTAGATCTGGAGAGACTGGCGGGTGGAAGAATAAAGATAGTCCAGGAGTGCAGAACTGCAGAATGAGTTTTCAGGTGGAGACTGGAAATCAGAGGCACTGTGCTGCTATTGGATGAAGCCATGGAAATGAGCAAGAGTAAAGATCCTTGGGGTGAAAGAGTCACCAGGGCCCCAGGGGTCATCCATGTGGCCATTTGATCTCATCACTGGGAAAGTAACTGGGAAGGATATGAAGAGGATGAGGAGTGACAGGGAGTTTGTGTTGGTAAGCGGGATTCTATCTACTCCTTTAAGAAATCTTATTCCTTTTCCAAGTGTGTGTCTTAGACCAGACAGTCTAAGAAATACAGCAGTTATTTCAAACATACATTTAAAACTGCTGCTGCCAGATGTTAAAAGTAGGAAGGCTTCCCCCTTGTGCCCACTCTTGCTTGGAGCTTCTCAATGAGACATAGTTGTTTAATGCTAAGGGCACACACTCTAAAATTTTCTGTCACATTTCTAGAAATAGGGCTTGCCTCAGCTATAAAATTCAATGTTGGATGCACAGATCTTTGAGATGATTAGATTGTGTTTAGACTAATAACTTCATCTTCAGGATGGTTGACTAATTAGATTTCTGTTTATTCAACTGTGAGTATCTGAAGTCTTTGAGGAAGATTGTCATTCTCATAAAAACCACCATGCCTGTATTTCCTCACCTGGAATATCAATCCCCTTCTCTCCCTGATAAAACCATAGTGTCATTCAAGGCCCAGCTTGGATGTCACCCCTGAAATGCCTTCCCTGATTCACACTAAGCAATGCATTTAGGTCTCGTTCCTGCATGCAGTCTTTATTTACCTCAGTTATAAAATTATCCTATCTTAGTGTGATTGTTTCTCCCTGACTATACTATGAGATCTTCAGAGGTGAGGACTATATCTATCTACACTTTTATATCCAGTTCCCAGTATGCTGCTTGATATATAATAGGTAGTTAGTAAATTCATGCTCTGTGAAGACATAAGTGGAAGGTTGGCTCATTCATTTACAAATTCATATGAGCTTGATAACTCTGAGTCACAATGACTCATGAACTGAAACATTAAGACAGCACCACCACTAAAAACCATGGGGATTTTATTGTTTTGGAGTTTTATTTCTGAATGTATATTTTATTTATTTTTATCTGAAAAACTTACAAATTTTAGTTAAGGGGGCCAGGTATGGTGGCTTATACCTATAGTTTTAGCACCTTGAGAAGCTGAGATGATCTCATTTGAGCCCAGAGATTCAACACCAGCCTGAGCAGCATGGCACAACCAGTCTCTACCAAAAAAAAAAAAAATTAGCTGAAATTGGTGGTGTGTGTTTGTAGTCTCAGCTACAAGTGAGGTAGGCTGAGGTAGGAGAATCACTTGAGTCCGGGAGGCAGAGGTTGCAGTTATCCAAAATCAAAACACTGCACTCAAGCCTGGGCAACAGAGCAGAACCCAGTCTCAAAAAAAAAAAAAAAAATTACATAAGGGACTGAGAGATGTTAATTAAGTAGCATAAATTACACAAGGGATGTTAAAAATATATGGAAATGTAGTTTAACAGAAATTGAGACAGTAAATATTTATGCAGCTGTAATAGGTAGTTGAGGAATACACTGAAGGGGATTTTTTTTTTTTTTGAGATGCAGTTTTAATCTTTTGCCCAGGCTGGAATGCAATGGCACTACTTCGGCTCACTGCCACCTCTGCCTTCCAGGTTCAAGTGGTTCTCCTGCCTCAGCCTCCCAAGTAGCTGGGATTAGAGGTGACCACCACTGTACCCAGTTAATTTTTGTAGAGATGTGGTTTCACCACATTGGCCAGGCTGGTCTCAAACTTTTGACCTCAGGCAATTGGCCTGTTTTGGCCTCCCAAAGGGCTAAGATTAAAGGAGTGGATCACCATTCCCAGCTGAGTTGGAATTATTTGAAGGTGAAATAGTTATCTTCAATTTCTGTACTTTGGTTTTTGGAATTTAGGAAGCAGTATATTTATTTAAATTTGTTATGCTTTCATTAACTTGCTTGTTAAAACTTAATGCTTTTTTTTTGTTTGTTTTTGAGACAGAGTCTTGCTCTGTCACCCAGGCTGGAGTGCAGTGGCGTGATCTTAGCTCACTGCAAATTCTGTCTGTCAAGTTCAAGCAATTCCTTGCCTCATCCTCCTAATTAGCTGGGATTAGAGGTGCCTGCCACCATGCCCAGCTAACTTTTGTATTTTTAGTAGAGATGTGGTTTTACCATCTTGGCCGGGCTGATCTTGAACTCCTGACAGCATGACCTACCTGCCTCAGCCTCCCAAAGGGATAGGATCACAAGCATGGCCACCAAAACTGGCCAAAATTAATGCTTTTTTATAGACTGAAACAAGAAAATGTATGCTCAAAGTCTTCTTTTACTAAAAGATATGGATTTGTTAAGAGAAATAAAAGCAGAGCTGAAGCAGAGAGTTGAAGATTTTGAATTGTAGGTACGCATGTTTATTTTGGATATTCAGAATGATGAGATTAAAAAGAATTACTAAATATATGTCTAAATATTCTAATATTTATTGACAAGTAGAATTACTTTTTATAAAGGTGATATCACCCAGCATTAGAAGTTACACATGAAGAGAAACAAACACAAGGGCTGTGCTTTTGAAATATTAAACACTAAGATGAAAGGGAGAATGAGATGCTATCATCAGGCTACAGTAACATCAAACAGAAAATTTGGAGAAGCTGTTAATACTTGAACAGATCATATGTTTTAAAGTTAACTTCAGTTCTTCAGGTCTGATAGTTTTGTGTGTTTATGTATTGTAACTGAATTTTAAATATCCAGGCCTGTGGCTTTTACCAGGCCTGTGCTCAAAAATGGAAGTATTGTGACTTGACTTGACTTGTACTGATGAAACTATTTCTCAATGCTATTCACTTTTTCTAAGTGCTCAGAAATGTTTCATCCTTCATATATTACCTGGGATTAACAGCAGGCTCACTCTCTATAATTTGCACAAGAAGCGTTCTTTTCCATTGGGAATGTGCTGTTAATTGACGCTCATAGATACTTTAGGGATTTTAGCTCATTAAATAATTTGTCTCTATCTTATTTAATGTTGTTTTCTCACTTCTATAGGTTTCAGTTTTAAATTTCAGCTCACCGTGTACCTTACTCTCTTTTTGGCAATAATGAAAAGGTAAATTAATCAAGAGAGAGAGAAAAAGAGAAACAACATTTGGGCAGAGAGAATGCATCACTTTTTTTTACCATTTTCTCTACTCCCTTCTCAATCATTAAATCAATGTGGTTTACCTCTCCATTGATTTCCAGACTACCAGCAGAGGGAACTACTACCTGGAGCCTTTAACTGTTCTTCGACTAGTCACTGTTTTGCAGTACTTCTCAGGATGGCTGGATCTCATCACCTATGAATCCAGCTCCCTGGCTTGGGAATTGGTGAAGTGGGTGATTTGAAGTCTCACTATGAAGATCATTTTATTCTTAAGTATTTGGAAGCCCTGAATGAACCATCTATCTGTGGCCCTCTCTTTTGGTACTTGATCAGTATTCAATAGTTTTTTGTTTTGTAGGGTTTTTTTGTTGGTTTTGTTTTGGTTTTAAGAGACAAGGACTTGTTGTGTTGTCCAGGATGGTCTGAAACTCTTGGGTTTAAGTGATTCTCCTGCCTCAGCATTCTGCAAAGCTGGGACTATAGGGGAAGGCCACCACACTTGGCTAAAGCTGATAGATTATTAAGCAAGAAAAACAAATATTGTACCTTAAATATCTATGAGATTATTAATTAAATTCCAGAGTTACAAACAGCATTATAAAACATTCAAATACATAAGTACACTTTTTTTTGAGATGGAGTTTTCCTCTTGTTGCCCAGTCTGGAGTGCAATGGTGCAATCTCAGCTTACTAGGAATTCTGCCTCCAGGGTTCAAGGGATTTTCCTTCCTCAGCCTCTTGAGTAGCTGGGATTACAGGCATGTTACACCATGCCTGGCTAATTTTGTTTTATTAGTAGAGATGGGGTTTCTCCATGTTGGCCAGGCTGGTCTTGAATTATCCTGAGGTGATCCACCTGCCTTGACCTCCCAAAGTGCTGGGATTATAGGCATGAACCACAGCACCCAGACCATAAGGACTTTTATTACTTTGTAACTAAGAGTATTTTTCTTTCATCCCAGAATTGATTTGGACCATTTATCACCTTTATTGTTTAAGTGTTAATTATCTTCTATGAGAAACTTCTTTCTTGAGACTCTCCCACTCCCCTCGGTCAGAGATTCTCCCACTCTCCTCAGTCATATGCCACAGCCCCCTGCTCCTGCTATTTTCAACACACTGTAACTAGGTCAGTTCATAAAATACACTGAGGACTTCTGGCTGTTTTCTTCTACTTCCCGGTAGTAACTGTCACGTAGCAGTTTTAGTGTGTTGAACTAAAACCATGTCAAGGAATGTTTTTCCTAAATTTGTTAACACAACTATTATAGTTTATTTACTTTATGTTTTTTGCTAATTTCGTAACCCAGAAACTCCAGGAAGAAAAACCTAAAAGCATGACTGAGGACTTAGAAGATGGGAGAATACAAAGTGTCCTGTGGAGACCTGTGACTGAAAGCTAAAAAACAAACCTCGAAATCAACTGTTGAAATGTTTGAAGAAGTCATATGTTTAACTTACATTGGTAGAAATGTAACAAAAACTAAGGAAGTAGTCCATGATTAACATCTTCTGCAAACTTTAGTGTTTGAAAAAATTCATATGTTTGTGAATAGTCAATACTTTCCTGCGTTTGAGTTATGGTAGTTTTTAAAAGATAAGACATAGAAAAGCACATCCTCTGTTCTTCTTACTCATGGCTTCTCAAACATTTATCGAGGGCTGTGATCTGCTTTAAGTTTCATGGCACGTTGTGACTTGCTCAGGTTGCATAGTAGATAAGCTGTAAAGTTTGGATTATAGTGACTTTTAGTTAACTTTTCCTCTACCCCACTCATACTGCCACAAAGATGGGGCTATCTAACAATGTATAAATTATACTTAGTGCTCAGATTGTTAGTCAGTGAACATGTGCCTTGTATTCCTTCAGGATTCTGCAAAGCCAGAATCAAAAGAAAAGAGCTAAAATTAACTATGTGAAGCAAAAATCGATATAGGGAAAGGAAAATATGGACAACTATGGTTACTTTGGCTTTTCTTTAGTCTGACCCTGTGTATCAGTGAGCAATACCTCAGTGCTAAGACATTATGCACATGAGGTAACTTTTCAGTGGGTTCGAAAGCATCTGTCACATAAAAAATGCTCAGTTAATATTTGATGTTAATGTGTCAGGAGGAAACGACTCAACTCAGATGCCCTGGGCATTTATTTGGCCTCTTTTTATTGCCTACCTCATAATTTGTCATCAATATTTCATTACACAGAACTTTCAAAGCTTTCTTGAGGTTATTCTGTAAAAAAATATATTTTTAAAAAATAAAATTTTTTTATAGATTCTGAATTCCCAATATATTCTCAATATATTTTGATAAGTCTGTATTTTGAAGAAGTTGGCAGCAGCTTATTGCCTCTGGTACATATTACTCCTAACCATGAGAAACTTTATATTTTACTTATGAAATTGATGCATTGTACCCAATTTTTTGTCAGTTTCTATATTAAAATAGCTAACATGAAGTTTCTGTAGTTACTAAATTTTTAGGAATACATGTTTAAAGTATGTTTGTTAATTTTATATACTTATGGAGCTAGTGAACTATTTGGTATCATTGTGACAGCTACCATGGCCTGCGTGCTGTCTTTCTGGCATTGGGAATTCTCATATGACTTTGGCAAGTGTTGGAGTTTGGGGTCTGTTCACAACAGGATTGTTTCTTTATCCTTTTGGAATCAAAAGGCAGCTTGTAAAAGCTGGGATAGAAAAGTAAAAATGTGAAAATGTGCTTTTGGTTATTGATAATTCAGATATAATGCTCTTAGCAGCTGGTTCCCCGGACTATGCTTGTTCCCTGGGCACAAAAGTCCTTAGGTTTGTTTGGGCTGGGCAGATAGTACAGGTTGGTTCAAATTGGCTGTCTAATTATCATTTGGGATTGAGTCTGTTGTGTACTGTGTAAACTTAATTTTCTTCCCTACTCTTTGGGTCAGTTGAGACCAAGTGGAAAGTGATGTTTCAGTAACCTGATGACAACACAAACCTCCATTTTGTATGATTGTGCTTTATAACATCAAGGCAGGGTTTTATTGGACATTTTATGTTTGAAAGTCATATCTCCGGCTTTAGTACTGAGGGCCTTTGAAGTTCACACAATGTCATGTTCAGTGCCCTCAGGTGCACCTGTAACATAGATAAGTTCCTGCATTGATAAACATGTTTCTGGAAAGATAACTGTATTTATTCATTCTGATTCTCATGTATCAACCTGACATAACGGATGACTACAACATTAGAACTGATCAACTGATTGAAGAGCAAAGGAAGAATAAAGGTAATGTTTGGGTGGGGTAAGAAGCTGTAGTTTTCAGTTTTGATACAGGTTATTAGCTTCCCAATTTGGGTCTGTTATATCTTCTAAAAAAAAAATAGCTATGCTTCATTGTCTCTTCAATACTTCACATTTTTTGTAATTTTAATTATATAAAATTAAAAAAAAAATTGTCTTCACTGCCTTTTGAGGAACCATCATTTTTAGTATTTTATATAATCAGAAAGGCCAGTGATTTTTTTCTGTATATTTTATTCAACTGTATTTCAGTATATTTTGATAAATCTGTAATTATCAAGAAGTTGGCAGCAACTTATTGTCTCTGGTATATATTAGTTTTAACAATGAGATACCTTCTTTTTCACTTATGGAAAATTTTTAACTCCTCTGTCTCCTGTGACGTAGCTTCTTATTTCATTGGCTTCTAATATATTTTTTATTTATAATATTTTCACTTTATATATAACCTCCTGAATTGTTGTATGCATTGCCCTTGAAATGGGAAGGTGAGTAATTTCTCAATCTTCAGATACTTTACATTTCAATATATTTCTAGGAAATTGCCTGTAATGAGAACTGAAATTTTAGTGGAATTTTCAAATAAATTCTTGGGAGTATACCAAGGGTAGTTGTTTGATGTTGTCCAGACACCCATTGTGTGGCTTCCCCTTTTATGACTATCTTGTGGAGACTAACACTTCTTTTATACATTAGTACCTTTATCTATGTAACAAATTATGCTTTGACAATATATCTACATAGATTCAAGTTAAATACAGTGAAAATGACAAAATAATATCTCCAATACAATAACAATATTGACTTTTACAATATAGTAACAGACAGATCTTCTTCAAGGAAGTTTAAAGCTCTCTGGTTAGCATGTGTAGATGGTGGAATTTCACCACATACATGACAGTTATAGCTTCACATCACCTGTTAGGTAACAAGGTTTATTTCTTACTTGCCTATGAAAGTTTCGTCACTTACACAGCCTATTTCATATTATAAAATAGTGGTCATTAGGTCTGACATACTAGACATAAATATTAAATAGCTTTTGTATTCACTAGGAAAACATGGTGTTTAAAGGGATCTTTCAGGAAAAGCTGTTTACTTGTGAGAGAAGCTCACAGTTATTAACACAAAAAAGGAGGAACTCAATCAAATCCACAAATTATATGTAAGAACTTGAAGAAATTGTTCAGCGTAGTTTATGAAATAGATTTTGAGCAATATATAAAATTTTAGGCATACATAATTTATCCAAAGTCTTCCTCTTGAGATGTTTAAACTGCTATTTCTATGGTGAAGAGGGGGATGACTAAAATTAATAAAATTGTTCTTAATTTCAATCAACATTATATAGGAAAGTGTAGATATTGCTTTGAGTCTTAGAGTCCTTCTTGAATCCTATTTGGTTGTCTAATTGCTTGTGTGCCTTTGGGCAGGTCCTTTGACTGCCTATTCCTCAGCTGTAAACTCTAGGATATTTTCCACATTATAGGGTTGTTGAGGGAATTCAGTGAGCTAATGTATGTACCTAGTTCACAGTAAGTGGCCAATATTATTATTGGTCTGTTTCTACATCAACCTGTTCTCTCTTTCCATCAGCAGCAGCTAAAAATTTCTGTCCTTACAGTGTTATCTCACAGATTAGAACAAAATGAATTGTATTTATCACATGCCATTGCTTCTTTACTTTTCTGTTTATTCTTGTGCTTACTGTCTGAAGACGAAGCTGGAACTTTAGGCACTTAAAACATTTTAAATATAAAGTTTATTTTGGCAAGTTTAACTTACATGAGAACTTTGTAGACCTTCATACTCAAGTATGAGATATATTACCGTAAGAAAAGAAAAGCACTACATAAAATGTTATGTTTTGTTTGTTGGTTTGCTTTTTGAGACTGAATCTCATTCTGTCATTCAGCCTGGCGTGCACTAGTGTGACCTCGGCTCACTACAATCATCATCTCCCAGGTAAATGCAATTCTTGTGTCTCTACCTCGCTTAGAAGCTAGTATTATAGCCATGCCCACCACACGAAGCAAATTATGTATTTCTTTTTTTTACTCTCATTTTTTATATTTTTATTATACTTTAAGTTCTAGGGTACATGTACACAACGTGCAGTTTTGTTACGTATGTATACATGTGCCATGTTAGTGTGCTGCACCCATTAACTCGTCATTTACATTAGGTATTTCTCCTAATGCATTCCGTCCCCAGTCCCCCACCCCACAACAGGCCCCGGTGTGTGATGTTCCCCTTCCTGTGTCCAAGTATTCTCATTGTTCAATTCACACCTACGAGTGAGAACATGTGGTGTTTGGTTTTTTGTCGTTGCGATAGTTTGCTGAGAATGATGGTTTCCAGCTTCATCCATATCCCTACAAAGGACAGGAACTCATCCTTTTTTATGGCTGCATAGTATTCTGTGGTGTATATGGGCCACATTTTCTTAATCCAGTCTATCACTGCTGGACACTTGGGTTGTTTCCAAGTCTTTGCTACTGTGAATAGTGCCACAATAAACATACATGTGCATGTGTCTTTATAGCAGCATGATTTATAATCCTTTGGGTATATACCCAGTAATGGGATGGCTGGGTCAAATGGTATTTCTAGTTCTACATCCTTGAGGAATCGCCACCTGTCTTCCACAATGGTTGAAGTAGTTTACAGTCCCACCAACAATGTAAAAGTGTTCCTATTTCTCCACAGCCTCTCCTGGACCTGTTACTTCCTGACTTTTTAATGATTACCATTCTAACTGGTGTGAGATGGTATCTCATTGTGGTTTTGATTTGCATTTCTCTGATGGCCAGTGATGATGAGCATTTTTTCATGTGTCTTTTGGCCGCATAAATGTCTTCTTTTGAGAAGTGTCTGTTCATAACCTTTGCCCACTTTTTCGCCCACTTTTTGATGGGGTTGTTTTTTTGCTGTTGTTGTAAATTTATTTGAGGTCAATAAATTCTGGATATTAGCCTTTTGTCAGATGAGTAGATTGCAAAAATTTTCTCCCATTCTTTAAGTTGCCTGTTCACTCTGATGTTATTTTCTTTTGCTGTGCAGAAGCTCTTTAGTTTAGTTAGATCCCATTTGTCAATTTTGGCTTTTGTTGCCATTGCTTTTGGTGTTTTAGAAATGAAGTCCTTGCCCATGCCTATGTCCTGAATGGTATTGCCTAGGTTTTCTTCTAGGGTTTTTACGGTTTTAGGTCTAACTTTTAAGTCTTTAATCCATCTTGAATTAATTTTTGTATAAGGTGTAAGGAAGGGATCCAGTTTCAGCTTTCTACATATGGCTAGCCAGTTTTCCCAGCACCATTTATTAAATAGGGAATCCTTTCTCCATTTCTTGTTTTTGTCAGGTTTGTCAAAGATCAGATGGTTGTAGATGTGTGGTATTATTTCTGGGGGCTCTGTTGTGTTTCATTTGTCTATATCTCTGTTTCAGTATGAGTACCATGATGTTTAGGTTACTGTAGCCTCGTAGTATAGTTTGAAGTCAGGTAGCGTGACGCCTCTAGCTTTGTTCTTTTGGCCTAGGATTGACTTGGCAATGCGGGCTCTTCTTTGGTTCCATATGAACTTTAAAGTACATTTTTCAAATTCTGTGAAGAAAGTCATTGGTAGCTTGATGGGGATGGCATTGAATATTTAAACTACTATTGGCAGTATGGCCATTATCACGATATTGATTCTTCCTATCCATGAGCGTGGTATGTTCTTCCATTTGTTTGTGTCCTCTTTTATTTTGTTGAGCAGTGGTTTGTATTTCTCCTTGAAGAGATCCTACACATCCCTTGTAAGTTGGATTCCTAGGTATTTTATTCTCTTTGAAGCAATTGTGAATGGGAGTTCACTCATGATTTGGCTCTCTGTTTGTCTGTTATTGGTGTATAAGAATGCTTGTGATTTTTGTACATTGATTTTGTATCCTGAAACTTTGCTGAAGTTGCTTATCAGCTTAAGGAGATTTTGGGCTGAGACAATGGGGTTTTCTAGATATACAATCATGTCATCTGCAAACAGGGACAATTTGACTTCCTCTTTTCCTAATTGAATACCCTTTATTTCTTTCTCCTGCCTGATTGCCCTGGCCAGAACTTCCAACACTATGTTGAATAGGAGTGGTGAGAGAGGGCATCCCTGTCTTGTGCCAGTTTCCAAAGAGAATGCTTCCAGTTTTTGCCCATTCAGTATGGTATTGGCTGTGGGTTTGTCATAAATAGCTCTTATTATTTTGAGATACGTCCCATCAATATATAATTTATTGAGAGTTTTTAACACGAAGGGCTGTTGAATTTTGTCAAAGGCCTTTTCTGCATCTATTGAGATAATCATGTGGCTTTTGTCTTTGGTTCTGTTTATATGTTGGATTATGTTTATTGATTTGTGTGTGTTGAACCACCCTTGCATCCCAGGGATGAAACCGACTTGATTATGGTGGATAAGCTTTTTGATGTGCTGCTGGATTCAGTTTTCCAGTATTTTATTGAGGATTTTTGCATCAATGTTCATCAAGGATATTGGTCTAAAATTCTCTTTTTTGATAGTGTCTCTGCCCGGCTTTGGTATCAGGATGATGCTGGCCTCATAAAATGAATTAGGGAGGATTCCCTCTTTTTCTATTGATTGGAATACTTTCAGTAGGAAGGGTACCAGTTCCTCCTTGTACCTCTGGCAGAATTTGGCTGTGAATCCATCTGGTCCTGGACTTTTTTTGGTTGGTAAGCTATTATTACCTCAGTTTTAGAGCCTGTTATTGGTCTACTCAGGGATTTAACTTCTTCCTGGTTTAGTCTTGGGAGGGTATATGTGTCCAGGAATTTATCCATTTCTTCTAGATTTTCGAGTTTATTTGCATAGAGGTGTTTATAGTATTCTCTGGTGGTAATTTGTATTTCTGTGGGATCAGAGGTGATATCTCCTTTATCATTTTTTATTACATCTTTTTGATTATTCTCTCTTTTCTTTTTTATTAGTCTCACTAGCGGTCTATCAATTTTGTTGATCTATTCAAAAAAACAGCTCCTGGATTCATTGATTTTTTGAAGGGTTTTTTGTGTCTCTGTCTCCTTCAGTTCTGCTCTGATTATAATTATTTCTTGCCTTCTGCTAGCTTTTGAATGTGTTTGCTCTTGCTTTTCTAATTCTTTTAATTTTAATGTTAGGGTGTCAGTTTTGGATCTTTGCTGCATTCTTGTGGGCATTTAGTGCTATCAGTTTTTCTCTACACACTGCTTTAAATGTGTGCCAGAGATTCTGGTATGATGTGGATTTGTTCTCATTGGTTTCAAAGAACATCTTTATTTCTGCCTTCATTTCGTTATGTACCCAGTAGTCATTCAGGAGCAGGATGTTCAGTTTCCATGTAGTTGAGGGGTTTTGAGTGAGTTTCATAATCCTGAGTTCTAGTTTGATTGCACTGTGGTCTGAGAGACAGTTTGTTATAATTTCTGTTATTTTACATTTGCTGAGGAGAGCTTTACTTCCAACTGTGTGGTCAATTTTGGAATAAGTGTGATGTGCTGAGACAAATGTATAATCTGTTGATGTGGGGTGGAGAGTTCTGTAGATGTCTATTAGGTCCACTTGGTGCAGAGCTGAGTTCAATTCCTGGATATCCTTGTTTACTTTCTGTCTCATTTATCTGTCTAATGTTAACAGTGGGGTGTTAAAGTCTCCCATTATTATTGTGTGAAAGTCGTAAGTCTCTTCGTAGGTCTCTAAGGACTTGCTTTATGAAGGTGGGTGCTCTGGTATTGGGTGCATATATATTTAGGTTAGTTAGTCTTCTTGTTGAATTGATCCCTTTACCATTATGTAATGGCCTTCTTTGTCTCTTTTGACCTTTGTTGGTTTAAAGTCTGTTTTATCAGACTCTAGGATTGCAACCTCTGCCTTTTTTTGTTTTTCATTTTCTTGGTAGATCTTTCTCCATCCCTTTATTTTGAGCCTATGTCTGTCTCTGCACATGAGATGGGTCTTCCGAATACAGCACACTAATGGGTCTTGACTCTTTTTCCAATTTGCCAGTCTTTGTCTTTTAATTGGAGCATTTAGTCCATTGCCATTTAAGGTTAATATTTTTATGTGTGAATTTCATCCTGTCATTATGGTGTTACCTGGTTATTTTGCTCGTTAGTTTTTGCAGTTTCTCCCTAGCATTAATGGTCTTTACAATTTGTCATGTTTTTGCAGTGGCTGCTACCATTTGTTCCTTTCCATGTTTAGTGCTTCCTTCAGGAGCTCTTGTAGGGCAGGCCTGGTGGTGACAAAATCTCTAAGCATTTGCTTGTCTGTAAAGTATTTTATTTCTCTTTCACTTATGAAGCTTAGTTTGGCTGGATATGAAATTCTGAGTTAAAAATTCTTCTCTTTAAGAATGTTGAATATTGGCCCCCACTGTCTTCTGGCTTGTAGAGTTTCTGCCAAGAGTTCTGCTGTTAGCCTGATGGGCTTCCGTTTGTTGTTAACCGGACCTTTCTCTCTGGCTGCCCTTAACATTTTTTCCTTCATTTCAACTTTGGTGAATCTGACAATTATGTGTCTTGGAGCTGCTCTTCTCGAGGAGTATCCTTGTGGCGTTCTCTGTATCTCCTGAATTTGAAGGTTGGCCTTCCTTGCTAGGTTGGGGAAGTTTTCTTGGATAATATACTGCAGAGTGATTTCCAACTTGGTTCCATTCTCCCCATCACTTTCAGGTACACCAATCAGACGTAGATTTGGTCTTTTCACATAGTCCCATATTTCTTGGAGGCTTTGTTCATTTCTTTTTACTCTTTTTTCCCTAAACTTCTCTTCTCGCTTCATTTCATTCATTTGATCTTTAATCACTGATACCCCTTTCTTCCAGTTGATCGAAGCAGCTACTGAAGTTTGTGCATTCATCACGTAGTTCGTGTGCCATGGTTTTCAGCTCCGTCAGGACATTTAAGGACTTCTGTACACCGGTTATTCTAGTTAGCCATTCTTCTGATCTTTTTTCAAGGCTTTTTAGCTTCTTTATGATGGGTTTAAACTTCCTGCTTTAGCTTGGAGAAGTTTGATCGTCTGAAGCTGTATATCGTCTTAAGCTGTCAGAGTCATTCTCTGTCCAGCTTTGTTCCATTGCTCGTGAGAAGCTGTGTTCTTTTGGAGGTGGAGAGGCACTCTCATTTTTATAATTCTCAGCATTTTTGCTCTGTTTTTTCCCCATCTTTGTGGTTTTGTCTACCTTTGGTCTTTGATGATGGTGACGTACAGATGGGGTTTTGTTGTGGATGTCCTTTCTGTTTGTTAGTTTTCCTTCTAACAGTCAGGACCCTCAGCTGCAGGTCTGTTGAAGTGTGCTGGAGGTCCATTCCAGACCTTGTTTGCCTGGGTATCAGCGGCAGAAGCTGCAGAACAGCGAATATTGCTGAACAGCAAATGTTGCTGCCTGATTTTTCCTCTGAAAGCTTCATCTCAGAGGAATACCCAGCTGTGTAAGGTGTCAATCTGCCCCTCCTGGGGGGTGTCTCCCAGTTAGGCTACTTAGGGATTAGGGACCCACTTGAGGAGGCAGTCTGTCTATTCTCAGATCTCAGACTCCATGCTGGGAGAACCACTACTCTCTTCAAAGCTGTCAGACAGTTATATTTAAGTCTGCAGAGGTATCTGCTACCTTTTGTTCAGCTATGCTCTGCCCCCAGAGGTGGAGTCTACAGAGGCAGGCAGGCCTCCTTGAGCTGTGGTTGGCTCCACCCAGTTCGAGTTTCCAGGCCACTTTGTGTACCTACTCAAGCCTCAGCAATGGCGGGCACCTCTCCCCCAGCCTTGCTGCCGCCTTGTGGTTCAATCTCAGACTGCTGTGCTAGCAATGAGTGAGGCTTTGTGGGCACGGGACCCTCTGAGCCAGGTGTGGGATATAATCTCTTGGTGTGTCATTTGCTAAGACCATTGGAAAAGCACAGTATTAGGGTAGGAGTGACCCGATTTTCCAGGTGCTGTCTGTCACAGCTTCCCTTGGCTAGGAAAGGGAACTCCCTGACCCCTTGCACTTCTGGGGTGAGGCGATGCCTCCCCCTGCTTCACCTCATGCTCAGTGGGCTGCATCCACTGTCCTGCACCCACTTTCCAACAAACCCCAGTGAGAGGAACACAGTACCTCAGCTGGAAGTGCAGAAATCCCCCTCTTCTGCATTGCTCATGCTGGGAGCTGTAGACTGGAACTGTTCCCATTCAGCCAATTTGGAACCGACCCTCACATCTTTTTTTGTTTTTTAAGATGGAGTCTCATTCTGTTGCCCAGGCTTGAGTGTGATGACAAGAACTGGGCTCACTGCCTTTAGGTTCAAGTGGTTCTCCTGCTTCAACCTCCTAGGTAGCTGGGACTACAGACACTAGCTACCATGCCCAGCTAATGGTTGTAGTTTTAGTAGAGGTGGGGTTTCACCATGTTGGCTGGCCCAGCCTGAAGTTTTTGACCTCAAACAGTCTGCCCATCAGGGTCTCCCAGTGTGCTGGGATTACAGAGCCACAATGCCCTGCTGTATTTTTAGTAGAAATGGGCTTTTTCCATGTTGCCCAAGGTGGTCTGGAACTTGTGAGCTCAAGTAATCCTCTCATCTTGGCCTCCCAAAGTGCCTGGCCATTTTTACCTTACGTTTTCATATTTAAAATAAATCTGTATTGCTATGATGAGTGATTGTTGTTAGGTCCTTCGTTGCCTCTGAAAAATGGGGTGATAATCTTAGAAGGAGTTGCTTCATGGAATGTGGTCCATAAAACTTCCTCTGCCCCAACTGTAGGGCAGAAGGCAATTTCTGTTACTGTAGTTTGAGTCTTTTTGCAGAGATTCAGACATGTGTTTAGTGACCTTAGTTAAATTGTGACACTATACTTAAAGGAGCCTGCCAGGTTTTACCTTTGCAGCACTATAAAGTCATCATTCAAATGTAAATTTTCCTTTTTAAATTTCAGATTGAGTTAGTGTCTGTCAAAGCACAGTCTTTGGCAATAACAAAACAAATACATGCTGAATGAAAATGTTCAAGAGATGAGTGACTATTTACTACTAAAAGAACAAAAACTAGAAGAGAATAAAAATGAAAACATGCATCTCCTAAACCTTATATCCACCCCCTGGGTTCAAGCAATTCTCCTGCCTCTGCCTCCCAAGTACCTTACACTACAGGAATGCTCCCCCATACCCAGCAAATTTTTGTATACTTAATAGAGACAGGTTTTCACCATGTTGGCCAGGCTAGTCACAATCTTTTGACCAAAATGATCCACTGGCCTCAGCCTCACAAATTGCTGGGATTACAGGCATGAGCCATTGTACACTGCATGCATGTTTTAGTGATTCGTACTAGGTCAGTATTATAAAATTGCTTTGTACTTGTAAGGGTGGCTTAAATTGGGAAGATTTATAGAATTACAATTTCTGGGTTAAACTCTGCTAACCTGCCTCTAGGTGGTATCCAGGCATTTTTTGCCCTCTGCCTGCTGATTGGATTGGCCAGTTCAGACACCAGCCTCCACATGCAGTGGTGCTAGACTAGCTACTGCATCTCCAGGCCAAGTGAGGTCATAGTGCCTGTGATGACATGTTTCAAGTGCTCTGCATCATCTCCATCTCTCCAGTGCTGAGAATTTCTCCCTCGTCTGATTCTCCATTCCCAAAGAGTGCTAACAGTGTGGTCCTGTCACTATCCCTCGGAACTCTGCCATCCTTTGTGTGTAACCTGAGTAAGTCACTGTTTTTTTTGGCAGATGCAATAAAACTTTTTATTAAAGAAACCCTGTGAGTTTTAGCATCCACTGTTCCCCTATACATTATTGCTCCAACCCTAGCCTTATCAAATCCCCTCCTTATATGAATCCCTCTCCCCATACCATATCCTCTGATTAATCTTTTTTTTAATTGTTATTATTATACTTTAAGTTGTAGGGTACATGTGCACAATGTGCAGGTTAGTTACATATGTATACATGTGCCGTGCTGGTGTGCTACACCCGTTAACTCATCATTTAGCATTAGGAGTATCTCCTAATGCTATCCCTCCCCACTCCCTCCACCCCACAACAGTCCCCAGAGTGTGATGTTCCCCTTCCTGTGTCCATGTGTTCTCGTTGTTCAATTCCCACCTATGAGTGAGAACGTGTGGTGTTTGGTTTTTTGTCCTTGTGATAGTTTACTGAGAATGATGATTTCCAGTTTCATTATGTCCCTACAAAGGACATGAACTCATCATTTTTTATGGCTGCATAGTATTCCATGGTGTATATGTGTCACATTTTCTTAATCCAGTCTATCATTGTTGGACATTTGGGTTGGTTCCAAGTCTTTGCTATTGTGAATAGTGCCACAATAAACATACGTGTGCATGTGTCTTTATAGCAGCATGATTTATACTCCTTTGGGTATATACCCAGTAATGGGATGGCTGGGTCAAATATTATTTCTAGTTCTAGATCCCTGAGGAATCGCCACACTGACTTCCACAAGGGTTGAACTAGTTCACAGTCCCATCAACAGTGTAAAAGTGTTCCTATTTCTCCACATCCTCTCCAGCTATTTCTCCACATCCTCTCCAGCACCTGTTGTTTCCTGACTTTTTAATGATTGCCATTCTAACTGGTGTGAGATGGTATCTCATTGTGGTTTTGATTTGCATTTCTCTGATGGCCAGTGATGGTGAGCATTTTTTCATGTGTTTTTTGGCTGCATAAATATCTTCTTTTGAGAAGTGTCTGTTCATATCCTTTGTCCACTTTTTGATGGGGTTGTTTGTTTTTTTCTTGTAAATTTGTTTGAGTTCATTGTAGATGCGGGATATTAGCTCTTTGTCAGATGAGTAGATTGCAAAATTTTCTCCCATTTTGTAGGTTGCCTGTTCACTCTGATGGTAGTTTCTTTTGTTGTGCAGAAGCTCTTAAGTTTAATTAGATCCCATTTGTCAATTTTGGCTTTTTTTGCCATTGCTTTTGCTGTTTTAGACATGAAGTTGTTGCCCATGCCTATGTCCTGAATGGTAATGCCTAGGATATCTTCTAGGGTTTTTATGGTTTTAGGTCTAACGTTTAAGTCTTTATTCCATCTTGAATTAATTTTTGTATAAGGTGTAAGGAAGGGATCCAGTTTCAACTTTCTACATATGGCTAGCCTGTTTTCCCAGCACCATTTATTAAATAGGGAATCCTTTCCCCATTGCTTATTTCTCTCAGGTTTGTCAAAGATCAGATAGTTGTACATACGCGGCGTTATTTCTGAGGGCTCTGTTCTGTTCCATTGATCTATATCTCTGATTTGGTACCAGTACCATGCTGTTTTGGTTACTGTAGCCTCACAGTATAGTTTGAAGTCAGGTAGCGTGATGCCTCCAGTTTTGTTCTTCTGGCTTAGGATTGACTTGGCGATGTGGGCTCTTTTTTGGTTGCATATGAACTTTAAAGTAGCTTTTTTCCAATTCTGTGAAGAAAGTCATTGGTAGCTTGTTGAGGATGGCATTGAATCTATAAATTACCTTGGGCAGTATGGCCATTTTCACGATATTGATTCTTCCTACCCATGATCATGGAATGTTCTTCCATTTCTTTGTATCCTCTTTTAGTTCATTGAGCAGTGGTTTGTAGTTCTCCTTGAAGAGGTCCTTCACATGCCTTGTAAGTTGGATTCCTGGGTATTTTATTCTCTTTGAAGCAATTGTGAATGGGAGTTCACTCATGATTTGGCTCTCTGTTTGCCTGTTATTGATGTATAAGAATGCTTCTGATTTTTGTACATTGATTTTGTATCCTGAAACTTTGCTGAAGTTGTTTATCAACTTAAGGAGACTTTGGGCTGAGACAGTGGGGTTTTCTAGATATACAATCATGTCGTCTGCAAACAGGGACAATTTGACTTCCTCTTTTCCTAATTGAATACCCTTTATTTCCTTCTCCTGCCTAATTGCCCTGGCCAGAACTTCCAACACTATGTTGAATAGGAGTGGTGAGAGAGGGCATCCCTGTCTTCTGCCAGTTTTCAAAGGGAATGCTTCCAGTTTTTGCCCATTCAGTATGTTATTGGCTGTGGGTTTGTCATAGATAGCTCTTATTATTTTGAGATACATCCCATCAATACCTAATTTATTGAGTTTTTAGCATGAATTGTTGTTGAATTTTGTCAAAGGCCTTTTCTGCATCTATTGAGATAATCATGTGCTTTTTGTCTTTGATTCTGTTTATATGCTGGATTACATTTATTGATTTGTATTTGTTGAACCAACCTTGCATCCCAGGGATGGAGCCCATTTGATCATGGTGGATAAGCTCTTTGATGTGCTGCTGGATTCGGTTTGCCAGTATTTTATTGAGGATTTTTGCGTCAATATTCATCAAGGATGTTGGTCTAAAATTCTCTTTTTTGGTTGTGTCTCTGCCTGGCTTTGATATCAAGATGATGCTGGCCTCATAAAATGAGTTAAGGAGGATTCCCTCTTTTTCTATTGATTGGAATAGTTTCAGAAGGAATGGTACCAGTTCTTCCTTCTACCTCTGGTAGAATTTGGCTGTGAATCCATCTGGTCCTGGACTCTTTTTGGTTGGTAAGCTATTGATTATTGCCAAAATTTCAGAGCCTGTTATTGGTCTATTCAGAGATTCAACTTCTTCCTGGTTTAGTCTTGGGAGGGTGTATGTGTCGAGGAATTTATCCATTTCTTTTAGATTTTCTAGTTTATTTTCATAGAGGTGTTTGTAGTATTCTCTGATGGTAGTTTGTATTTCTGTGGGATCGGGGGTGATATCCCCTTTATCATTTTTTATTGCATCTATTTGATTCTTCTCTCTTTTTCTCTTTATTAGTCTTGCTAGTGGTCTATCAATTTTGTTGATCCTTTCAAAAAGCCAGCTTCTGCATTCATTAATTTTTGAAGGAATTTTTGTGTCTCTATTTCCTTCCGTTCTGCTCTGATTTTAGTTATTTCTTGCCTTCTGTTGCTTTTGAATGTGTTTGCTCTTTCTTTTCTAGTTCTTTTAATTGTGATGTTAGGGTGTCAATTTTGGTTCTTTCCTGCTTTCTCTTGTGGGCATTTAGTGCTATAAATTTCCCTCTACACACTGCTTTGAATGTGTCTCAGAGATTCTGGTATGTTGTGTCTTTGTTCTCATTGGTTTCAAAGAACATCTTTATTTCTGCTTTCATTTCGTTATGTATCCAGTAGCCATTCAGGAGCAGGTTTTTTTCAGTTTCCATGTAGTTAAGTGGTTTTGAGTGAGTTTCTTAATCCTGAGTTCTGGCTTAATTGCACTGTGGTCTGAGAGACAGTTTGTTATAATTTCTGTCCTTTTACATTTGCTGAGGAGAGCTGTACTTCCAACTATGTGGTCAATTTAGGAATAGGTGTGGTGTGGTGCTGAAAAAAATGTATAATCTGTTGATTTGTGGTGGAGAGTTCTGTAGATGTCTGTTAGGTCCACTTGGTGCAGAGCTGAGTTCAATTCCTGGGTATCCTTGTTAACTTTCTGTCTCGTTGATCTGTCTAATGTTGACAGTGGGGTGTTAAAGTCTCCCATTATTATTGTGTGGGAATCTAAGTCTCTTTGGACTTGCTTTATGAATCTGGGTGCTCCTGTATTGGGTGCATATATATTTAGGATAGTTAGCTCTTCTTGTTGAATTGATCCCTTTACCATTATGTAATGGCCTTCTTTGTCTCTTTTGATGTTTGTTGGTTTAAAGTCTGTTTTATCAGAGACTAGGATTGCAACCCATGCCTTTTTTTGTTTTCCATTTGAATGGTAGATCGTCCTCCATCCTTTTATTTTGAGCCTATGTGAGTCTCTGCACGTGAGATGGGTTTCCTGAATACAGCACACTGATAGGTCTTAACTCTTTATCCAGTTTGCCAGCCTGTGCCTTTGAATTGGAGAATTTAGTCCATTTACATTTAAAGTTAATATTGTTATGTGTGAATTTGATCCTGTCATTATGATGTTAGCTGGTTATTTTGCTCGTTAGTTGATGCAGTTTCTCCCTAGCCATGATGGTCTTTACAATTTGGCATGATTTTGCAGTGGCTGGTACCGGTTGTTCCTTTCCATGTTTAGTGCTTCCTACAGGAGCTCTTGTATGGCAGGCCTGGTGGTGACAGAATCTCTCAGCATTTGCATGTCTGTAAAGTATTTTATTTCTCCTTCACTTATGAAGCTTAGTTTGGCTGGATATGAAATTCTGGGTTGAAAAAATTATTTTCTTTAAGAATGTTGAATATTGGCCCCCACTCTCTTCTGGCTTGTAGAGTTTCTGCTGAGAGATCCGCTGTTAGTCTGTTGGGCTTCCCTTTGTGGGTAACCTGACCTTTCTCTCTGGCTGCCCGTAACATTTTTTCCTTCATTTCAATTTTGGTGAATGTGACAATTATGTGTCTTGGAGTTGCTCTTCTCAAGGTGTATTTTTGTGGCATTCCCTATATTTCCTGAATCTGAATGTTGGTCTGCCTTGCAAGATTGGGGAAGTTCTCCTGGATAATAGTTCCATCCTCCCCATGAGTTTCAGGTACACCAATCAGACGTAGATTTGGTCTTTTCACATAGTCCCATATTTCTTGGAGGCTTTGTTCATTTCTTTTTCTTCTTTTTTCTTTAAACTTCATTTCTTGCTTCATTTCATTCATTTCATCTTCCATCACTGATACCCTTTCTTCCAGTTGATCGCATCTGCTCCTGAGGCTTCTGTATTCTTCTTGTCGTTCTCAAGCCTTGGCTTTCAACTCCATCAGCTCCTTTAAGCACTTCTCTGTTTTGGTTATTCTAGTTCTATATTCATCTAAATTTTTTTTCAAAGTTTTTAACTTCTTTGCCTTTGGTTTGAATTTCGTCCCCTAGATCAGAGTAGCTTGATCATCTAAAGCCTTCTTCTCTCAACTCGTCAAAGTCATTCTCCATCCAGCTTTGTTCCATTGCCGTTGAGGAACTGCTTTCCTTTGAAGGAGGAGAGGTTCTCTGCTTTTTAGAGTTTCCAGTTTTTCTGCTCTCTTTTTTCCCCATCTTCGTGGTTTTATCTACTTTTGGTCTTTGATGATGGTGATGTATAGATGGGTTTTTAGTGTGGATGTCCTTTCTGTTTGTTAGTTTTCCTTCTAACAGACAGGACCCTCAGCTGCAGTTCTGCTGGAGTTTCCTAGAGGTCCACTCCAGACCCTGTTTGCCTGGGTAACAGCAGCAGTGGCTGCAGAACAGCAGATTTTTGTGAACCATGAATGCTGCTGTCTGATCGTTCCTCTGGAAGTTTTGTCTCAGAGGAGTACCCGGCCGTGTGAGGTGTCATTCTGCCCCTCCTGGGGGGTGCCTCCCAGTTAGGCTGCTTGGGGGTCGGGGGTCAGGGACCCACTTGCGGAGGCAGTCTTCCCGTTCTCAGATCTTGAGCTGCATGCTGGGAGAACCACTGCTCTCTTCAAAGCTGTCAGACAGGGACGTTTAAGTCTGCAGAGGTCACTGTTGTCTTTTTGTTTGTCTGTGCCCTGCCCCCAGAGGGGAGCCTACAGAGGCAGGCAGGACTCCTTGAGCTGTGGTGAGTTCCACCCAGTTCGAGCTTCCCGGCTGCTTTGTTTACCTAAGCAAGCCTGGGTAATGGCAGGCGCCCCTCCCCCAGCCTCACTGCCGCCTTGCAGTTTGATCTCAGACTGCTGTGCTAGCAGTCAGCGAGACTCCGTGGGCATAGGGCCCTCTGAGCCAGGTGCAGGATATAATCTCCTGGTGCGCCATTTTTTATGCCTGTCGGAAAAGCTCAGTATTCGGGTGGGAGTGACCCGATTTTCCAGGTGCCATCTGTCACCCTTTTCTTTGACTAGGAAACGGAACTCCCTGACCCCTTCCACTTCCCAAGTGAGGCAATGCCTCGCCGTGCTTTGGCTCACGCACGGTATGCTGCACCCACTGTCCTGCGCCCACTGTCTGGCACTCCCTAGTGAGATGAACCCGGCACCTCATATGGAAATGCAGAAATCACCCATCTTCTGCATTGCTCACGCTGGTAGCTGTAGACTGGAGCTGTTCCTACTTGGCCATCTTGGCTGCCCTCTCATAAGTCAGTCTTCATTAAAAAGTTCTTAGATGACTTTGACTGTGGGGCTCATCTGTTTTCTGCCTGGATCCCAACTGCTGCTGACAGATGCACAGATTATATTGGATCTCCGGGCTGTCATCAAAAGGTAGACAAGATAGCTCCTTCTGTTCGTGGTAAAGGAGAGAAACAGGCTTTCAGATTAATTCGAGAATTTGAAAGAGTTCTTTTTTTTTGGCACCATGGTGCCTTGCACAAGCAATGAATGAATTCCTGTTTTTCCTCCTGCAAATCATTTGTCATGCCTTAAAAATGGTTGAGCAGTTCCAGCAAATATAGATTGTCCTTGCTAATTCATTTTTGTAATTTTCAGTCCCTTAAAGATATATGAGTTTGAGCGTCTTTTTGTTTGCTTGCCATCTGTGTATTTTCATTGGTGAGTTCAGCTCTTTACCCATTGTTAATTGGGTAGTCTGTTTTATTTTTGAGTTTCAAGATTTGTGTATCTTCAGTGAAAGTTCTTGCTTAGATCTGTATTTTGCAGATATTTATTTTCAGTCTGTTGCTTGTCCTTTTATTTCCTGAACACTATTTTCCTCAGACTATAAACTTTTAATATGAGAAAACTTAAATTATTAATTATTTTTACCATTACTGATCAGCTTTGGTGTCATTAGTTAAAACTTATGACCAAACCCAAGATCACATAGATGTCTTTTTGCTTTTTTTTCTAGAATTTGCGTAGTTTTACATTTCCAGCTAATGCCTCCTTCACCATTAATATAGAAAAAAGGAGGAGGAATTGCTGGCAAGATGGCTGAATAAAAACAGCTCCAGACTGCAGCTCCCAGAGAGATCAATGCAGAAGGTGAGTGACTCCTGCATTTCCAACTGAGGTACACTGTTCATCTTATTTGTACTGGTTGGACAATGGGTGCAGCCCATGGAGTGTGAGCTGAAGCAGGGTGGGGCGTCACCTTACCCAGGAAGCCCAAAGGGTTGGGAAATTTTCTCATTTATGCAAGGGAAGCTGTGAGGGACTTAGCCATGTGCCCCATTCCAGAAATGCGCTTCTCCTAGGGTCTTCACTACCTGCAGGCAGGAGATTCCCTTTTGTGCCTACCCTATGAGGGCCATGTGTTTCAAGCACAAAACTGGGCAGCTGTAAGAACAAACACTGAACTAGCTGAAGGGGTGTTTTTTTTTGTTGTTGTTTGTTTTGTTTTGTTTGTTTTTTTCCATACTGCGGTGGTGCCTGGAATACTAAGGAGACAGAATTGTTCACTCCCCTGGATAGGTGTGCTGGGACCAAGCAGCCAAGTGGTCTGCTCAGTGGGTGCCACCCCTCATGGAGGCAAGCAAACTAAGGTTCACTGGCTTGAAATTCTCACTGCCAGCACAGCAGCAGTCTGAGATCCACCTGGGACACTCAAACTTGGTGGGGGAAGGGGAATCCGCCATTGCTGAGGCTTGAGTAGGCTGTTTTACCCTCATGATGTAAACAAAGCCACCGGGAAGTTTGAACTGAGTGGAGCCAACTGCAGCTCAGCAAGGCTGATGTGGTTAGACTGCCATATTTTTCCTCTCTGGGTAGGGCATTTTTGAAAAAATGGCTGTAGCCCAGGCAGGGGCTTATAAATAAAACCCCCATCTCCCTGTGACAGGAGCACCTGGGGGAAGGGGCAGCTATAGATGCAGCTTCAGCAGACTTCAACATCCCTGTCTGATGACTCTGAAGAGAGCAGCCGACCTCCCATCACAGCTTTCCAGCTCTGCTAATGGTCAGACTGCCTTCACAAGTGGATCCCTGACCTCTGTGTTTTATGACTTGGAGACACCTCCCAGTAGGGGCTGACAGACACCTCATACAGTAAAGCACTGACTGGCATCAGACAGTTGCCCCTTGAGGATGCAGCTTCCAGAGAAAACAAGAAGCAGCAAACAATGAGACAGAAAATTAACAAGGATATTCAGGACTTGAACTCAGCTGTGGACTAAGTAAACCTAATAGACATCTGCAGAACTATCCACCCCAAATCAACAGAATCTGCATTCTTCTAGGTGCCACATAACATGTATTCAAAATTTGACTACATAATTGGAAGTAAAACACTCCTCAACAAATGCAAAAAAAATGAAAATTATTAAAAAAAGGTCCTCCCAGACCACAGAGCAATCAAATTAGAATTGAGGATTAAGAAACTCACTCAAAATGACACAACTACATAGAAACTGAACAGCCTGCTCCTAAACCACTGCTGGGACGAAATAAGGCAGAAATAAAGATGTTCTTTGAAACCAATGAGAATGAAGACACAATGTATCACAATCTTTGGGACAGACACATTTAAAGCAGTATGCAGAGAAAAATTGATAGCACTAAATGCCCACAAAAGAAAGCAGGAAATATCTAAAATTGACTCCCTAACATCAAAATTGAACAAGTGAAGCAACAGCAAATGAATTAAAAACCTAACAGAAGACAAGAAATAACTGAGATCAGAGCAGAACTGAAGGAGATAGAGACAAAAAATCCTTTCAAAAATCAATAAGTCCACAAGCTGTTTTTTTGAAAATATCAACAAAATATATAGACCACTAGTTAGACTCATAAAGAAGAAAAGCGATAAAAATAAAATAGATGCAATAAAAAGATAAGAGAATATCACCAATGATTCCACAGAAATACAAACTACCATCAGATAATACTATAAACAGCTCTACGCAAATAAACTAGAAAATCTAAAGGAAATGGATAAATTCTTGGACACATACACCCTCCCAAGTCTAAACCAGGAAGAAGTTAAATCCATGAATAGACCATTTACAAGTTCTGCAATTGAGGCAATAACTGATAGCCTACCAACAAAGAAAATCCAGGACCAGACAGAGTCATAGCTGAACTCTACCAGAGATACAAAGAGGAGCAGGTACCATTTATTCTGACATTATTACAAACAATACAAAAAGAGGAAATCCTCCCTAAATCATTTTATGGGCCAGCATCATCCTGATACTTAAACTTGGCAGAGACACACCACAAAAGAAAATTTCAGGCCGATATCCCTGATCAATAAAATACTGGCAAACTGAATTCAGTAGCACATCATAAAGCTTATCCACCACGATCATGTCAGGTTTATCCCTGGGATGCAAAGCTGGTTCAACATATGCAAACCAATAAACCTAATGCATCACATAAGCAGAAACAAAGACAAAAACCACATGATTGTCTCAATAGATGCAGAAAAGGCCTTCGTCAAATTCAACACCTGTTTATGGTAAAAACTCTCAACTAAATATGAATGGAATGTATCTCTAAATAATAAGAGCTATTTATGACAAATCCACCGCCAATATCATACTGAATGGGCAAAAACTGGAAGCATTCCCTTTGAAAACCAGTAGATGACAGGGATTCACTCTCTCTCCACTCTTATTCAATATAGTATTGAAGTTTCTGGCCAGGGCAATCAGGCAAGAGAAAGAAATAAAGCGTATTCAAATCGAAAGAGAGGAAGTCAAATGTCTCTGTTTGCAGATGACATGATGGTATACTTAGAAAACCTATCATCTCAGCACAAAGTCTCCTTAAGCTGGTAAGCAACTTCAGCTAACCCTCAAGATTCAAAATCAATGTGCAAAAATCACAAGCATTCCTACACACAATAAGAGAAACAGAAAGCCAAATCATGAGTAAACTCCCATTCACAATTGCTACTAAGAGAATAAAATATCTAGGAATACAACTTACAAGGGATGTGAAGAACCTATTCAATGAGAACTTCAAGCCATTGCTCAAGGAAACAAGAGAGGACATAAAGAAATGAAAAAAGCTTCCATGCTCATGGATAGGAAGAATCAATATTGTAAAAATGGCCACACTGCCCAAAACAATTTATAGATTCATTGCTATCTCCATCAAGTTACCATTAATTTTCTTCACAGAATTGGAAAAACAAAAAAACAAAAAAAACAAAACTACTTTAAAGTTCATATGGAACCAAAAAATGGCCTGCGTAGCCAAGACAATCTGAAGAAAAAAGAACAAAGCTGAAGGCATCATGTTACCTGACTTCAAACTACATTATAAGGCTACAGGAAGCAAAAGAGCATGGTACTTGTACCAAAACAGATACATAGATCAATGCAACAGAACAGTGGCCTCAGAAATAATACTGCACATCTACTACCATCTGATCTTTGGCAATCGTGAAACAAGCAAGCAATGGGGAAAAGATTTTCCCTCTAATAAGTTGTGTTGGGAAAACTGGCTAGCCACATGTAAAAAACTGAAACTGGGCCCCTTCCTTACATCTCATGCAAAAATCAACTGAAGATGGATTAAAGACTTAAAGATAAGAATTAAAACCATTAAATTGCTAGATGAAAACCTAGGCAATACCCTTCAGAACATAGGCGTGTGCAAATACTTCCTGTTTAAACACCAAAAGCAATGGCAATAAAAGCCAAAATTGACAAATGGAATCTAATTAAACTAAACAGCTTCTGCACAGCAAAATAAATGATCATCGGTGTGAACAGAAAACCTACAGAATGGGTGAAAAATCTTGCAATCTGTCTATCTGAAACAAGGCTAATATCCTGAATCTACCGGGAACTTAAACAAGTTTCCAAGAAAAAAACCACCTCATCAAACAGTGGGCAAAGGATATGAACAGACACTTCTCAAAAGAAGACTTTGATGCAGCCAACAAACATGAAAAAACGCTCATCATCACTCATTATTTGAGAAATACAAATCAAAACCACAGTGAGATACCATCTCATGCCAGTTAGAATGGCAATCATTAAAAAGTCAGAAAACAGCTTATGCTGGAGAAAATGTGGAGAAACAGGGAGGCTTTTACAGTGTTGAGAGTGTTAATTATTTAACCCTTGTGGAAGACAGTGTGGCGATTCTTCAAGGATCTAGAACTAGAAATACCGTTTGAAACAGCAATCCCATTACTGGGCATATAACCAAAGAACTATAAATCATTCTACTGTAAGACACATGCACACGTATGTTTATCACAGCAATATTCACAGTAGCTGTAAAAATGGATGAGTTCATGTCTTTTGCAAGGACATGAATGAAGCTGGAAACCATCATTTTCAGCAAACTATTACAAAAATAGAAAACCAAACACCACATGTTCTCATTTTTAAGTGGGAGTTGAACAGTGAGAACAGATAGACACAAGGAGAGAAACATCGTATGGTGGCGGGTGGTGGGATAGTGTAGAGATAGCATAAGAAAAATACCCAATGTAGGTGAGGGCTTAAGGGTCATTTCTCTAATGACCAGTGCTGATGAGCATTTTTTCACATGTCTGTTGGCTGCATAAATGTCTTCTTTTGAGAATGTGAACAGACACTTTTCAAAAGACATGCAGGTGGCCAATAAACTTATTTTAAAAGGCTCTATATTATTGATTATTAAAGAAATGCAAATCAAAAGAACAATGAGATACCTTCTCATATCTGTCAGAATGGCTATTATCATAAAGTAAAATAACAGATGCAGGCAAAGTTATAGAGACCAAGGAATAATTATGCACTGTTGGTAGGAATGTAAATTAGTTCAACTGTTGTGGAAAGTAGTAGGGTGATTCCTCAAAGATTGGAAAGTAGAACTACTGTTCAACCCAGCAATCCCATTACTGGATATGTACCCAGAGGAATATAAATCACTACCATAAAGACACATGAATACAAATGTTCACTGCAGACTATTCATAACAGAAGACATGGAATTAATCTAAATGCCCATTTATGACTGATTGGATTAATGAAATTGTGCCACATACCTACAAGGAATACCATGCAGCCATAAAAAAAGAATACAATTATGCCTTTTGAGGGAACATGGATGGAACTGGAGGATATAATCTTTAGCAAACTAATGTAAGAACAGTAAACCAAATACCACATATTTTCACTAGAAGTGGGAGCTAAATGATGACAACTCATGAACACAAAGAAAGGAACCATAGACATGGGATCTACTTGAGGGTGGAAGGTGGGAAAAGAGAGACCAGCAGGAAAAATACCTATTAAGTACTACACTTAATACCTGGGTGATAAAATAATTTGTAAAACAAACCCCCATGACATGAGTTTACCTACATAACAAAGCTTCACATGTACCCCTGGACCTAAAATAAATAATAATTTTAAAAAACAGGATAATAGGCAACATTTCCGTTTGAATTTCCAAAATGATGGCACTGAACAATCTGAACTCTCCTTCTATTTGGTGCCGCAGGCCAGCCAGGAGGGGGCGCACGGCTGCCTCACCTTGAGCATGATGGTCCTGCAGTTCTTCCCGAGGCCAGCATGGGGAGCGTGAGTCCGCCTTCTCTGACCCTGGGAGCGCCCCCGTGTTCAGCCCATGCCGCTGGAGGGCGAGGGCTGTGTTCTCAGCACAGACCAGAGCAACACCGCCTCGCTCCGGGACCAATGGAGGAGGGGGTAAGTGAAAACTTTACTCTGACTGCTGAGGATCAGGGAGCCAGTAGAAGGGCTTTGTGTGGAAAATTAAACATAAAAAATATCCCATGACTTCAGTGCACTCCAGCGTCCTTCCCCACCCAAGGTGTGGTGGCCACAATGCCAGGTCCACACCGTGGCCTCGTAACATAAATGTATCATTCAGCATATAACATCTGTAATAGACATATAACATTCATAAACAAATATATCACCCATAATACAGATGTGACTTTTGTAATACTAATGTAACACCTGAAATACTGCGATAACACCCATAATACCACTGTAACACTTGTAACAGCAATAAAACACTTACAATACCAATGTAGCATCCGAAATACAAACAGAACATTCGTAATACTGATCTAAGACCCATAATACAATTGTAACTCTCATAATACCAATATACAAACCACAATGCAAATGAAACATCCATAATGTTTCATAATGTTGTAACACTTGTAATGCTGTCCTGACACCTGTAATACAACTGTAACACAATACCAATATACCATTCAGAATTCCAATATATCATCCTGCAATACAAATATAACAACTGTAATACTGATGTAACACCTGTGATACTAACACTGGTAATACTAATACAACATTTGTAATACAAATAGAAAAACCATAATACTGATGCAACACCCATAATTACTGATGTAACATTCATCATAAAGATGTAACACTTGTAATACTGACGTAACATTCCTACTCTTACAGGGCCACTTGGTTTCACAGATTCCACTGAGCTGGATTTGGTGGGGATTTGGCCTCTATAATGATGTTGGATGTTGTGGTCTCTGCATTAGTGACAAGGTATTGACATGGTTGTGTTTATTAAAAGTAGTTTACTTGTCAATAATTTCATACTTCTAGGAAACTTCCAATAGCTGTTAGTATACTTTAATCTTTTCTCACAGAATCCCCGGTGGTTTCTGCTGTGCCAGATTTGAAGCTTTATGCAAAGTATCTCAGTGGGTTTTACAAAAAGTGGAGACACTCTCCAAGGGTACCACCACATAACTATTACATCAGGAAATACAGGGTTAGTGTTGGAAATGGTAATGGCAAAATATTCACTTACAAACATAAATTTCATCCTGTCACTCTCCTGATTTAATTTTGCCCATGGTTTCCCACTGACCTTAGAACAAGAACCATAGACCTCACCATGGCTGCAGACCCCAAGTTCTCCTACCTGTTTCCCTTACTCATTCAGTCCACTCAACTGCCTGCAGTCTCGTTGGCTTTCAGTTGTAGGAACACAGGCTCTTAGGTTTCTCAGGAATTTTATGTGCAATCTCTCAACCTATTCACACAGTGCCCAACCTTATCTAATTTTCCAAGGCTTTGTCCAGCTAAGACTTTAAAGTCAGAGCTTGTGCTAACTGTAGAAAAGCTGATAATATGCTATTTCTAAAGGTAAAAAAAAATCATTATTTGTTAGATAATTGATGAGATCACTCTCAATTTATAAATCAAGGAAATAATAGTTAATGAAATGAAAGTCCATGTTGGGATAATTAGTAAAGAAAAAATCTCAGTGCTGAAGACAAATAACAGAAGTAATTATTGAAATTACATAAGAATTTATTGGACAGACTATTACCTTGCTGTCTTCTCTATGTTATTAGTTCCAAGTTATGTTAAGTTTGAATACTTACATTTTATGTAGTCCGTCAGTATATTTAACTGACAAAAATGTCCTAGCACACACCATGACAATGTATATAAATATTTGTAAACCTCCTTAACTGTACAGTGTGAAGTAAACAAAGTAAGCTTAGTTATTTAAGCAGATGAATTATTAATATTTAAATATTGAAATGCTGTGAGGCTATGTAATTTTGTAAGTTTTGGTATGGGAATGGGGCATTAGTGTATCCATGTACCCCCTTAACTTAATGACTTCCCTTCTTACTTCCTGCTGGATGATAAATTTTGGGCCCATGGAGGCTGAGGGACAGATAGTCACCTTTATTGGAAACTTTAGTACAGCAGGAAAGTTTTCATTTCAGAATATTATTTCCTGCCAGATATTTTTTCTCATCTAAGGAAACTTGCTCCCCAGGAGTATTGTTACCTTAACTGCTCCTCAGGTGGAGCTGGACAGGACTAATTGTACCACACAGAATCGCATGACTATGAGAAAAGCTAATGTATGAAACACTTCGTGGAGTAAAACTTATATATTTTACTGTTCATCCTTTTTTTCCACATGCTTGTTTTCCACATGCTTGTCTTTCTGGTGAATTGTGTGGTCAACTATTTCTCCATTTTGTAATTGGATTTTTTTGTTGTTGTTGCTGAGGTATGCAAGTTCTTCATATATTGTGGATAACAGACTGTTGTTACATACATAACATGCAAACCTTCCTTTCTGTACCATGTCTTTTCACTTTCTTGATAGTGTCTTTTAATGCAAAAAAGTGTTTAATTTTGAGAAAATTCTTCTTTATTTGCCTGCACTTTTGGTATCAGATCTAAGAAACCACTGCTAAATCCAAGGTTATGAAGATCTACCCTTATGTTTCCTTCTAGAGTTTATGTTTTTACCTCTACTACATAGGCTTTGAACAATTTTGAGTTAATTTTATTTTCTGTTCTGAGAAAAGAGTACAATTTCTTTGTCTCAATGTGATAGTTGTATAACAGCATTTGTTGAATTTACTGATCTAGGCTACATGTCAAAAATCAATTGAACATGGAGGTATTGCTGGATTTAACATTCAGTTCCATTGACCTCTTTGTATGTCCTTATGCCAATATTATGCTGTATTGATTACTGCTGCTTAGCAGTAATATTTGAAATTGAGAAGTGTGAGCCTCCAAGTTGCTTTTTGTTGTCAAGAACATTTTGGCTATTCAGGATCCCTTGAAGTTTATATGAATGTTAGAACTGTCTTGCCTGTTTCTACCAAAAAGACTTTGGTATTTTCTTAGGAATTACAATGAATTTGTAGATTGCTTCGTGCAGTATTGTCACATAAAAAAATCATCTTTTAATCCAGAAACATTGAGTGTCTTTACATTTACTTAAGGTTTCTGGAATTTATTTCAGCAATATTTTGTAATTTTTCATGTCTAATTCTTGCACCTTGGTTAAATTTAGTCTTGAAAACATTATGATCATTGATTTTTTGTTGTTGCTTTTTGAGACAGGGCCTTGTTCTGTTTCGTAGGTGGGAGTGTGCTTGTGCATTCATAGCTCACTGCAGCTTCAAACACTTTGGCTTGTACAATTCTCCCACCTTGGCCTCCCAAAGTACTGGAATTACAGGTGTAAGCCATCACATTCACCCTGTTTTTTTTTTTTGCTTTCTGTTTTGAAAGTTGAAAAGGGAGGAGGAGCCAAGATGGCCGAATAGGAAAAGCTCCGGTCTACAGCTCCCAGCGTGAGCGACACAGAAGACGGGTGATTTCTGCATTTCCATCTGAGATAGCGGGTTCATCTCATTAGAGAGTGCCAGACAGTCGGCGCAGGTCAGTGGGTGCACACACCATGCGCGAGCTGAAGAAGGGTGAGGCATTGCCTCATTTGGGAAGCGCAAGGGGTCGGGAGTTCCCTTTCCTAGTCAAAGAAAGGGGTGACAGACGGCACCTGGAAAATCAGGTCACTCCCACCTGAATACTGCGCTTTTCTGCGCTTTTCCGACGAGCTTAAATGGCGCACCAGGACAACCAAAAAAGAGAATTTTAGACCAATATCCTTGATGAACATTGATGCAAAAATCCTCAAAATACTGGCAAAACGAATCCAGCAGCACATCAAAAAGCTTGTTCACCATGATCAAGTGGGCTTCATCCCTGGGATGCAAGGCTGGTTCAACAAATGCAAATCAATAAATGTAATCCAGCATATAAACAGAACCAAAGACAAAAACCACATGATTATCTCAATAGATGCAGAAAAGGCCTTTGACAAAATTCAACAACCCTTCATGCTAAAAACCCTCAATAAATTAGGTATCGATGAGACATATCTCAAAATAATAAGAGCTATCTATGACAAACCCACAGCCAATAACATACTGAATGGGCAAAAACTGGAAGCATTCCCTTTGAAAACTGGCACAAGACAGGGATGCCCTCTCTCAGCACTCCTATTCAACATAGTGTTGGAAGTTCTGGCCAGGGAAATTAGGCAGGAGAAGGAAATAAAGGGTATTCAATTAGGAAAAGAGGAAGTCAGATTGTCCCTGTTTACAGACGACATGATTGTATATCTAGAAAACCCATCGTCTCAGCCCCAAATCTCCTTAAGCTGATAAGCAACTTCAGCCAAGTCTCAGGATAGAAAATCAATGTACAAAAATCACAAGCATTCTTATACACCAACAACAGACAAACAGAGAGCCAAATCATGAGTGAACTCCCATTCACAATTATTTCAAAGAGAATAAAATACCTAGGAATCCAACTTACAAGGGATGTGAAGAACCTCTTCAAGGAGGACAACAAACCACTGCTCAATGAAATAAAAGAGGATACAAACAAATGGAAGAACATTCCATGCTCATGGGTAGGAAGAATCGATATCGTGAAAATGGCCATACTGCCCAAGGTAATTTACAGATTCAATGCCTTTCTAATCAAGCTACCAATGACTTTCTTCACAGAATTGGAAAAAAACTACTTCAAAGTTCATATGGAACCAAAAAAGAGCCCACATTGCCAAGTCAATCCTAAGCCAAAAGAACAAAGCTGGAGGCATCTCACTATCTGACTTCAAACTATACTACGAGGCTACAGTAACCAAAACAGCATGGTAGTGGTACAAAAACAGAGATATAGATCCATGGAACAGAACAGAGCCCTCAGAAATAACACCACATATCTACAACTATCTGATCTTTGACAAACCTGAGAGAAACAAGCAATGGGGAAAGGATTCCCTATTTAATAAATGGTGCTGGGAAAACTGCCTAGCCGTATGTAGAAAGCTGAAACTGGATCCCTTCCTTACACCTTATACAAAAATTAATTCAAGATGGAATAAAGACTTAAACGTTAGGCCTAAAACCATAAAAAACCTAGAAGAAAACCTAGGCATTACCATTCAGGACATAGGCATGTTCAAGCACTTCATGTCTAAAACACCAAAAGCAATGGCAACAAAAGCCAAAATTGACAAATGGGATCTTATTAATCTAAAGAGCTTCTGCACAGCAAAAGAAACTACCATCAGAGTGAACAGGCAACCTACAAAATGGGAGAAAATTTTCACAACCTACTCATCTGACAAAGGGCTAATATCCAGAATCTACAATGAACTCAAACAAATTTACAAGACAAAAACAAACAACCCCATCAAAAAGTGGGCGAAGGACACGAACAGACACTTCTCAAAAGAAAACATTTATGCAGCCAAAAAATACATGAAAAAATGCTCACCATCACTGGCCATCTGAGAAATGCAAATCAAAACCACAATGAGATACCATCTCACACCAGTTAGAATGGCAATCATTAAAATGTCAGGAAGCAACAGGTGCTGGAGAGGATGTGGAGAAATAGGAACACTTTTACACTGTTGGTGGGACTGTAAACTAGTTCAACCCTTGTGGAAGTCAGTGTGGCGATTCCTCAGGGATCTAGAACTAGAAATTCCATTCGACCCAGCCATCCCATTACTGGGTATATACCCAAAGGACTATAAATCATGCTGCTATAAAGACACATGCACACGTATGTTTAGTGTGGCATTATTCACAATGGCAAAGACTTGGAACCAATCCAAATGTCGAACAATGATAGACTGGATTAAGAAAATGTGGCACATATACACTGTGGAATACTATGCAGCCATAAAAAATGATGACTTCATGTCCTTTGTAGAGACATGAATGAAATTGGAAATCATCATTCTCAGTAAACTATCGCAAGAACAAAAAACCAAACACCACATATTCTCACTTATAGGTGGGAACTGAACAGTGAGAACAGATGGACACAGGAAGGGGATCATCACACTCTGGGGACTGTTGTGTGGTGGAGGAAGGGGGGTGGGATAGCATTGGGAGGTATACCTAATGCTAGATGATGAGTTAGTGTAGTGCACCAGCATGGCACATGTATACCTATGTAACTAACCTGCACATTGCGCACATGTACTCTAAAACCTAAAGTATAATAATAATAAATTAAAAAAAATAAAAAAAAGTTGAAAAGGACGATTTGCTTTATACTCAATGAAAATATACTACTTTGAATTGCCCAGAAGACATAATGCACAAGAATTCTAAGTTGTATAGTTGAATTATAGACCACCTGAGTAAAGTTCCATTACTTCTTCAAAATTTGTACTTGGTAACCTTCCAAAATTGTCTTTAAATAAACTTGTTAAATTATAACAATAAAAAATGACAAGACATATTTAAACAATACTGAAGTTTATCAAAGCACTTAAGAAATTTCAACTCATATTCCTTTCTTTCCTTCCTTCCTTCCTTATTTCCTTCCTTCCTTCCTTCCTTCCTTCCTTCCTTCATTCTTTCTTTCTTTCTCTCTTTCTTTTCTTCTTTTTTTGAAACGAGGTCTCACTTTTTGTCCAGGGTGGACTGCAATTGTGCCATCATGGCTCACCGCAGTTTGCAGCCTCTCATTCCTGGGCTCCTTTTATCTTTCTACACTAGCCTCAGCCACAATACCTGGCTAATTTTGTGTGTGTGTGTGGAGACAATGGTTTGCCATGTTGCCTGGTCTCATCTCAAACCTCTGGGCTCAAGTAGTGTGCCTACCTTGACTTCCCAATGTGCTGAGATTATAGGCATTAATAAAACACTTATTGTGTTAGGGTCTTAAGTTAAAGTAAATCAATGTTTTGGCTAAGGTATGAACATACCTATAATGCAATTATTTGCATAACTCTAGCAATGTTATGGCCAGCTACAACATGAAAATAGTTATATTAACAACTAAATACATAAAAACACTTAGCAAACAATTAAACAATTGTTAAATTGTAGAATATGTTTATTATTTCTAGTTTTCAGCATTTTCTAGATCATCTTTTTTAATTTTAAAAGTCATATCCGTAGCATAAAGCAAAACCACCTATGAATTGCCGTTTTATTTCTCAGTCTGTGAAAATGTCCTTAATTTGTTGACATTGCGAACAAATTTCAATTCTATTATGAAAAAACCAGAAGACCACCTTCTTAGCAATTAATTTCATGAGTTCCATTACATACAGGGAATGTGCTGTCTTTGAAAAAATACAAACTCAACTGCTGGTCTTAAACACTGAAAAGAGCTTCCAGTTGATTATAATTTATTTTATTATGTCAATCTATTGTATTTATAAACAATCAATTTTATTTACATACAATCTAGAAAGTTTACAGCCATCAGTTCTAGTGCAGTTTCAGATGATATCAGAATTTAAAAATCCCTGTGGAACTGTAGGTGTAGTAAAATGTGTAGGTAAAATATGTGCATGCTCTTCATAGTACTTATGAGAGAATGTCTCTCAAATTGACCTCAATGGTTTTCTTCTCAGCAAAATGACCTGGACCACCGAACAAGGTTTTCATTATTGCTGATGTTTGTCAATGTTCTTTTATAAAAAATTTATGACTCAAAAAATATTTATTTCACATCATGGCATTAGGACTTTCAAAACCACTGGAGGATTTCTCTCTTCATCCATTATGTTTTAAAGTAATTCTACTTTGATTTCTCAGGAACGTGAACAGTTTCTGGTTAGACCCACAGCCACTGCAGCCAGGTCCCAATGTGGCAGCACAGCCTCAACTCCAAGGCTGTTACCACCCCCAACTGCCTGCATCTGTGGCTTCCAGGCCAGGGGGAAAGATTCCAGCCTCTGGGTTTTTTTGAGAAATAAAATTGTTGTCTTAATTTCATTTTATATGGTTTATTGCTAGTGAATAGAAATAGATTTTGTGTCCGAGTGCAGTGGCTCATGCCTGTAATCTCAGCACTTTAGGAAGCCAAGGGAGGCACATCACCTGAGGTCAGAAGTTCGAAACCAGCCTGACCAACATTGGAGAAATCTAGTCTCTACTATAAATACAAAATTAGCTGCACGTGATGTGGTATGTCTGAATCCCAGCTACTCAGAAGGCTGAGGCAGGAGAACGGCTCCAACCCAGGAAACGGAGGTTACAGTGAGCCAAGATGGTACCATTGCATTCCAGCCTGGGCAACAATAGCATAATGCTGTCACAAGGAAAAAAAAAGATTTAGTGTGTTGATATTTTGTCCTGTTATTTTGCTTAATTTGTTTACTAGATTTCATAATTTCTAGATGGTCCCTTATGGTTTTCTGTGTATGAGATCAGTAAGTAGTTTTACTTTTTTCTTTTACATATGAATGGCTTAGTGTGTGTGTGTATGTATATGCGTGTGTGTATATATGTATGCATATATATATGTGTGTGTATATACATATGTGTGTATATATGTGTGTGTGTGTATATATATGTATATAAAATTGATCTACTGGAACTTTTAGTACAGGGTTTAATACAGTTGAACATCAGTGCAGTTTTCCCCATCTTAAAGCCTTGGTTCCCAAAAATTTAGATGATGATTGTTATAGGTTTTGCATAAAGACATTTTATCCTGTGAAAAAAAATTGAACCACAGTTTATTGGATTTTTAATTGTTAAATATGCTGACTGTCTTTAAGTACTTTATCTAAAAGGTGAGACAAACATGGTATATTCCACCATTTGATTTACATAATATATTGAAAATGGATGGAATTAGAACAGTAAAAAACCTTTGATTTTCTGAGAAAAGTTCTTAAACATTGTGTGGTGTATAATGTCTTCACTGTGTAACAAATTCCATGTACTAATATTTGGTTAAACATTATGATGTCTATAATGATAAGATTTAGTAATATTTAGTTTTTTGTCCTAGTGATATCATATGTTTAATTCAATATTCATTTGGGCTTAAAAAGAGGTATGACTTCTTGTACTTTTACGGGTATAAGGGGTTAGAGGTTAGAATCGTAGAGGATGTATTTAAAGTTTTTTAAGCATTATGGGATAACCTTAAGGATAGGATAGAAATGGAGGATTAGGTTATGGTTTATAAATGCAGATCAACTTCAGGATCAGACTGAGGGTTAGCTCTGGACTTGAGATAAGATTTAGTGCTGTGGTAGGATTAGGGTTGGAGTTAGAGTTAAGATAAGGGTTATGGGCTAGGGTTAGGGTTGAGTTTAGGGTTAGGTGTCATAATCAGGGTTAGAGGTTGTGTTTGGGGTTGGGTTAGGCTTAGGTTTAGGGTAAAAAGATAGGCTTGCAGTTGGAGGTTAGGAATTAGGGTTATGGCCAGTGTTAGGGTTTGTGTTAAGGGTTAGTGTGAGGGTCAGGGTTAGAGCGTTAGTGTTAGGTTTCAGTGTTTGGGTTAGTGTTTAGCATCAGGATAGGGCTTAGGGTTATGTTCAGGGTTACGGTTTGGGGTTAAGGGTTAGGGTTTAGAATTATTGTTAAGGTTAGTGTTCAGCATTTTTGGTTTGATGTTAGTGTTAGTGTGGGGCATATGCTTAGGGCTTTGGATTTAGGTTTAGCCTGAGAAGGCTGGGTTTGTGTTGAGGTTGAGGTTAGTGGTCACAGTTAGGGTTACACTTAGGGTTGGGTTTACAGTTTAGGATTAGGGTTAGGATTTAGTGTTAGGGTTTTTTTAGTGTTAGGGTTAGGGGTTAGCATTTATAGTTAGTTTTGATATTAAGGTTTTTCTCGAATTAGAGGCTAATATTAGGTTTAGGTTTAGGGTTTAGGTTTAATTAGGGTTACAAGTTTTGCTTTAGGGCTATGGTTAGTGTTAAGGGTTAGGGTTTGTGATTTAGGGTTAAGGTTATGGTTAGGTTCAGTGTTGAAGGTAAGAGTTGCTTTTAGGTTTAGTACCAAGGTTAAGATTATGTTAGAATTATGTTAGTTTTACTGTTAGGATAAGGTTGTTAGTGTTAGTGTTTAAAGTGAGTTTTAGAGTTATGGGATGCAGTTAAAGTTATCTTCAGTAGTTTTGGGGTTTGGGGTTTTACAGTTAGAATTACAGTTAAGTTTAGGTGGTAGTGTAAGGGTCCACACTAGCGTTTGGGTTAGGGTTAGGCTTAGGATTCAGGATGAGGGTTTAAAATAGGGCAAGTGTTATGTTTAGTGTTAGGGTTATGATTAAAATGTTTGGTTTAGTGTTAAATTTTAAGATTAGGGTTTAGTGTTAGCTTACGGTTTAACATTGGGTACCTGGTTGTGGTTCAGTTAGGATTAGGATCATGGTTAAAGTGTTTGGCTAAAGATTAGGATTAGGGTTAGTGTTAGGGTTAGAGTGGGGCTTGGGATTAGGTATTAGTGCCAGAGTTAGGGTTTAGGGTTTGGCTATTGTTTAGAGTATTGTTTAGGGTTAGTGTTATAATTAGGGTTAGGATTTGGGCTTAGGATTTTCTGGTTAGTGGAAGATAATGTTTATGTTTGGGGTTGGTGTTCGTTTAGGGGCAGGGTTAAGTTAAGGGTAAAAGCTTTAGGATTAGCGGTAAGGGTTAGGTTTGGTGTTAGGGTTGGGGTTAGGCTTACTGTTAGGGCGTACATTTGGGGTTGGTGTTAGGGTTGAAGTTAGGGTTAGGATTTGGGGTAGGGATTAGGAATAGGGTTTTCTTTTAGTGTTAGGGTTTAGGATTAGTGTTAGGCATTAGCTTTTGTATTAGTGTTACAGTTAGGGACTAAGGTCTAGAATTATGGTTAGGTTTTGGGCTTCAGGTTTATAGTTATGGTTTAGGCTTATTTTTAGGGATGGGTTTAGAGTTAGGTTACTTTTAGTGTTAAAGTTCAGGATTTATGCCTTTACAGTTAGAATTAGTGTTATTGTTAGGGTTATGTGTTGATTAGGTTTAGTTTTTCAGTGTTTTATTGTTAGAATTACATTTAAAAATAAGAGATTGGCTTTGGGTTAGGGTTTCAAGGTTAGATTTTGGGTTAAGTGTTAGGGTTAGTATTTAGGGTAAGGATTATATTTAGGTTATCAGATAGAGTAAGTCTTAGGGTTAGGGTTAGAGGATATGTGTTAAAATTCATGGTTAGGGTTAGCTTTAGGATGTAGAATTAGTGTTAGGGGTCAGTGTAAGGGTTGGCATTTAGTGTTAGTGTTCTTGTTTTCACTGGGCTTGTTGTTGTGGTTCTCTTGGTATTATAGATAAGGCACGGTGGTGGAATTCTGATAAAGTTTAGAATGATTGTTTAATTTTCTTGTTAGGGTTAGGGTAGGAGTAGGTTACACTTTAGGGTTATAGTTATGGTTAGTGTTTATATTTAGATTAAGGGGTTAAGGTTATGTTTAGTATTGTGATTACAGTTAGGGTTATGATTATTTGTTAGAATTAGTGTTAGGGTTAGCATTAGAGTACAGATTGGTGTAACACATTAGGGTTAGAGTTAATGTTAGTAGTTAGGCTTAGAGTTAGGGGTTAGAGTTAGGTGTAGAGTTAGGGTTGGGCTAAAGATTAATGTTAGGATTAGGGTTTGGGTTTTATGTAACAGCTAGGTTTAGGTCTGGGGTAGGTGTAGGATTAGGGTTCTAATAAGAGTTTTGTGGTTTCAGTTAGGGGTTAGTATTAGACTTAATGTGAGTATTATATTCATGTTCAGAAAGCAGGTTTAGGAGCTGGAATTTAGGATTAGATTGAGGGGTTGTGGTTAGTGTTAGGGGTAATACTTTAGGGTTAACATTAGTTTTTAAAGGTTAGAGATAGGTTTTTTGTTTAGGGTTAGTGTTTTTGTCTAAGGGTTAGGGATTTAGGGTTAGGGTTTTAAACCTAAAACCCTAGGGCATAAGTTCAGGTTTATTTAATGTTTTGGTTACCCTTGGTTTAGGGTTATTATCAGGGTAGGGTCAAATTCAGGTTTAGCTGTTAGAGTTAGGATTTAGATTTGGGATTTATTTTGGGATTTTGGTTTTGGTGAATGGTTAGACACAGGGTTGATGTTGGCATCAAGTTTGTGGTTTAGGATTGCTGTTAGTGTCAGGGATTCTGGGGTAGGATTAGGGGTTGGAGTTTGGTTAAGGTTAATGTTATGATTAAGTTTAAGGTTAGGGAAGGCACTGGGCAGCTGGATAGTGTATTAAGTCATCACTCTGGTTTGCAGAAGGGAGGACTGAGCCTTGCACTCAGAACTTTTCTGGGTCTGAGCTCAGGGCCATCTTAATGCACATTGTACAGCCTAGTATATTGGGAGCAGAAACGAAGCTGCTTTCTGAAGCCACAGATTTTCTCAATGTCAACCCAGAGCTGACCAAATCCACAGTAGCTTGTTTTTGAGAGTGCCAGGTGTTTCGAGGTAGTCTCTGGAAGGTCCAAAGGAAGGGAAGGTAGTGACAGCTTACACCACAGACACATTTGGTAAATCTTAGTGGTAAAAGTGGAAATAATTAAGTGCTGGTGGCCAAGCACTCTGTGTACCAGCCACAAGTGGAGACTGAGTTGGCACATCCTCCTGCAACAGCAGGAGAAAGCAACCTGCAGACTCTGACTCCAGTCTCTGGTGCTGGGGTTATGTGAGACCTGGAATGACAGCAGAATTTAAAATCAGCAGAATTCCAAGTTGTTTGGCCTATTAAATACTGGAAAGGCTGTTGAGATTGATGATTATGGCAGTTTCTTTCTCACAGAGGGAAGATGAGGACTCTGAGTGGTGAGCCTGGTTGATGTGGCCTGGGATGACTGTTGTGTGCACTTCTGTACTTTACAGTCTTTGTTGTAGCACATACGGTCTGTGTTCCTCCCTCCAGGCCTCTGTACCTCAGGGGCCACCAGGATCAGTTTCCAAGGGCATGAGACTCTCCTGTGTCTGGGAGCTGAGACCAGGTTGGCGCCAGGCAGATGTCCAGTGAGGACTGAATTATAGGGGACCTATGAGAAGAGGGAAAGCAGTCTCCTAAATCACACGCTCTCTTTGATGAAACAGCTAGATTGTGGGAAAATCCACACTACAAACATGGGCTCACTTTTCTATTCACTGCTGGGGCTGAGACTGGGCAGAGGCTGCCACAGCCACTGTGTTCCCTGGCACTTGCCTATCCTATCCACTTGGCTGTTCTCACCCTTCCTCTTGCTTCTCCAACTCTTGTGCCTCCTGCCCATTTTAACCTCATGGAAATGAAAGTCAAAACCACAGTAAAATACCACTTCACACCCATTATAATTGCAAAAAACAAACCAAAAAAGTTAACAATGGTTGAAATGGAAGTGGGAAAATCTGAAAGTAAACTGCAGCTGCTGCGGAAAGTAGTTTGGTGGTTCTGCAAAAGCTAAATAAAAAATTACCATAGGATGCAGAAAATCCACTCTAAGCTACACACACAAAATGTAAAAGAGTTATTCAAACAAAAGCAGGTATACATATGTTCATAGCAGCATTCACAATAACTAAAATGTGGAAAGAAACCAAATAAATGTCCACCGACAAAAAATAAGAAGCAAAATATAGTATGTCCATACAATGGCATAATATTCAGCTGGAAAAAGGATTACAACACTAATGCTACAATGTGGAGAAACTTCAAAACCATTTGGTTTAAGAAGCTGAACACAAAAGTCACATACTATATGATTTTATATCTATAAATATTTAGAATAAGTAAATCCATACAGACAAAAAGCAGATTACTGGTTGCTAGGTGTCAGAAAGGGGACAGATTGGGTAGTCGCTCCTTAATAGGTAGGGTATTTCTTTTTGGGATAATGAAAACACTTTGGAACTAAGAGATGGTAGTTGAAAACAAATGTGCATGTACTAAGGATCACTAAAGAATTCATTAAGAAACAGTTAATTTTATATTATGTGAAGGAATTTCACCTCACTAAAAAGACAAAATTTCTTCCTCAGCATTCCACAGAGTGCTCTTAGAATGGGGTTCTGGTCCCTCCACAGTCCAGAACTGCCTGGGGCCAGGCCAGCCACATACTGCAGCCACACTGTCCACCAGCTCCTCCGCCTGTTACCAGTGGAAGATATCTGAGTTACTGGCATCAAATCTATCATGGTCTGCAGTAACCTAACCTCAACTCTTACCTCCTCAGAAGAAATAATTTGACTAAGGGGAATAAAGTAGCAAAAGAGAGTGAGAAAAGTTTCACAGCAAACTTGGATGTTTATTTAAAAAGTTTTAGAGTAAGAAAAAATGGAGAGTGCACTTGGAAGAGATCCAAATTGTTGATTTGAATATATACCATATGTATGACTTGCAAATAGTTTGTCCCATGTTGTTGGTTTTCTTTTCACTATACTGACAGTGTCCTTTGATGCTCAAAAGTGTTTAGTTTTGATGAAGTTCCATTGATCTGTTTTTTCTTTTGTTTTGTGTTTATTTGGCGATATAGCCAAGAAATCATTTACAAATCCACAGCCAATAAGCACATGAAAAATGTTCAAAATCACTAGCCACTTAATACATGACTATCTAAACCACAATGAGATTACCACTTTATCCCCATTGGAATATGTATTTTTTAAGAAAAATTTGAGAGTATGTGGAAAAATTGAAACCCTTATACATTGCTGGTGAGATTGTGAAAGGGTGGTGATGGTTGCACAATGTTAGCATAGTTAATGCTACTGAACTATACATTCAAAAATGTTTGAAATGATAAATTTGTTTATGTATGTTTTACCACATAACAACAAAATGTTACCACATACAACAAAATAAGTGTTCCTAAAATAGTTGTGTGTGTGATGAAAGAAGACACTCCTCTCTTATCATGAGTAGAAGCCTATTTAGTCATTCATGCTGGTGTACACACTTCTGGCTCTTCTACATGACCAGCATGATCTCACCAAGCAGAATGAGTCCCTTCACACCTGGCCATCGTTCTTTCCATCGTTGCATTCTCCTATTCAACTCACTACCTACATGCTACAAACCACCGTAAATTACAAGTCTGTTTTCCATCTCTATAGACATTTCTTCTCTGTAATGTAATAGAAATGAAATCATGCAATATGTTATCTCTTCAGACCGGCTTTTATCACTTAGCTTTATGTATACCTGATGCATCCATGGCTTTGCACGACTTCATGAATCACTCTTGTTCTTTTGATGAATAGTATCTCATTTTATGAATTTACCTGGCTTGGTTAATATTGAAGGGCATCCTGATTCCTTAAAATATTTGGCCATTGTCAAGAGAGCAGTTACATGTAAATGCATGTGGTTTTTGGTTAGATGTGAATTTCCAAATTAGTTGTCTGAATACCTGAGGTGGCAATTGTTAGCCTATATGATGAGACCATGTTTACCTTTGGAAAAAACTGCCAAAGTGTGGCAGAAGAAAACAACCATATTTTCAGGTTGTTGTACAATTATGCATTCCATCAGCGATGAATGAGATTTTCTGATGTAGTTTTGATTATATTTAAAAAGAAATCGACATAGTATAGCTGTTAGTGCTCTCACTCTTATTCTAATTTGCCTTACCTGGACGACAAGTGTTGCTGAGCATTATTTTGTTGTTATTGTTTGTTCATTAATCTATGATTGCTGCCAAAAACCATGCATTGTGTTGTGCTGCAGAAAAACAATTTTTAAAAACGTACTCTATGGCCTACTTGGTAAAAACTAAGAAAGTTATGCTAGTCCACATAGTCATTTATCCTGCTATTTTTTCTAATTTTATGGTTACTACAATAAAATAGTGAACTGTAGCTAATAAGACAATGTGGTGTATTAGTTTGATGCTTCACTTTGTAGAGATCCCATTCAATCAAGTGATTTCTTTATGGATGTCAAGGAAGCAATAGGAATTTCTAGAGTACAAACTAGTTTGTATTGGAATTGACAAAAAACTCTGAATTCAATTTCAATATATATCTTGCAGTGCTGAATCATTGACAAAGATTAGAACTATGAAGATTTTGTTTCTTAAATCTGCTTCTACAAAAGTAAGCCAAAATTTGAAATCACAAGTGTTTGGTCTGTTAGTTTTTCATTTTCACAAAACATTCCACTGCATCAGAATCAAATTTGAAGACTGAGGTTCATTTAATAATAGTTTACTAACTGTTATTTCTTTTTGCATTTAGACATCACAAATAAAATGTCTGATAATTTCAGCAGTACAAATTTTAAATAATAAAAGCCAGAAAGAATGATAAGTGAAATTAATTCCATGAATTTATTCATGGAATTTATTTATTGCTACTGGGTTTTTACTTACTACTGTTACTGTGTTTTCTGTCTTGGGCATACCAAGATAATGCATTGTACCAAGCATTTTAAAATAACTGCCTAAAAAAGCAATTGAATCCTTTTTGTTTGTTTGCTTTTGTTTGTTTTTTTTGTCGTTTTTTTTGTTTTTTTTTTTTTTTTTTTTGACAGAGTCTCATGCTGTTCCCATGGCTGGAGTGCAATGGCATGATCTTGTCTCTGGTAACCTCAGCTTCCCAGGTTCATGCAATTCTCCTGTCTCAGCCTCCTGAGGATCTGGGATTACAGGAGCCCACCACCACTCCCAGCTGATTTTTTATATTTTTAATAGAGAGCTTGTTTCACCAGGTTGACCAGGGTGGTCTCAAACACCTGACCTAACGACATCCACCTGGCTCAGCCTACCAATGTGCTTGGATTACAGGTGTGAGCCACCATACCTGTCCAAGCCAATTCTTTTATCTCTTTATGGAGACAAGCGTAGGTTGAAAACCGTCTTTTCTAATACTTGTCAGTGCCTCAAGATTGTTAGGTTAAAAATAATACTTCCAACCAAAGGACACTTGTTGGCATCCAGAATTTTAAGAAAAGCTGAGAAATAAGACATCCAGCTTTTGGCTCTTTCCTGCAGAGTATGCCCGATGTCTGGGGAATGCTTGGACCCTGGAGGAAGGTTAGGGCTCAGCTAGGTGGGGATGGTCTTTGGAGCCACTGACACTCTGGCAGCCACTGTTGCTCCTCAGGAAATGGCTTGGAGCCTCAGCCTTCAGAAGAAGAAACAGGTGCTCAGAGAGCAGTATTTCGTGTGCCTGTTTTTCATCTCCATATCTTTTTTGGTGAGGTATGTATTCAGGTCTTTATCTATTAATTGGGTCACCTTATTTCTTAGTATATTTTGCATAAAAGTCACTTTTCAGATGTGTTTCCTAAATTTTTCTCAGCCTGAACCTTGTTTTTTGGTTCTTTTAACCGAATCATATTTTTTGTTTTGTTTTGTATCTTTTTTACTTTTTTGGTTTTTGCTTTTTTTGAGATGGAGTCTTACTCTGTCACCCAGGCTGGGGTGCAAAGTCATGATTTCGGCCCAATGCAACCTCTGTCTCCTGGGTGCAAGGGATGCTTTTGCCTCAGCTTCCTGAGTAGCTTGGATTACATGTGCCTGCCAACAAGCCCACCTATTTTTTTTTTTTTTTTTGTATTTTAATAGAAACAGTGGCATGAAACGAAGGGGGGTGAATGCAGAAATGAAGACAAAGACGTAAAAAGATCTGTTTTAAAAGAGGGGTCAGAGGCTCATTGCTTCTAGTGAGCAAAGGCCCTGAGCTTCTACAGGCCTTCATATTTATTGGGCAAAGTCAACACAGAGGAAAGGTAATTGTTGGCTAGCTGCTTGATTTATCACAGGCTCACATAATTTCTTTCTTTATACTACAGGCTTCAGATGTTCTTGTATATAACCACAAGGAATACTGTGCTTGGGGCATGACTGCCCTCAGCATTCCTTCTGGCACCAGACATGGTGTGACAGTTTGCCAACTTCCTGCTTTCATGAGAACAGTTGGCTGTCTGCTTATAGACCCTCCAGTCATTACTGAGTTGGTCACGACCTTCATTCTTTTGACCTCCAACATCTCCTTTTTGGTTTTGCATTAGTTGAGTAAAGGTAATGGCAGGCTGTGCAACTCTCAATTGCTGTTTGGTGGTCCAGCTGATTTTACAGACAATGAACATAAAACAGAGACATAATAACATTACTCTGATAATCACAGAAGAGACACTGAAGTGGTGTTTGGAGGAGGTCCCAAAGCTAAGGCTCTCTAAACCTTGCTGGAATTCTGCCCAAGTTTTAAAAGAGGGCTGAAATACTTAAGTATGCTTATTCAAGTTAAGGATTTTACTTTGTAAATCATTAATATCAAAAGTAGCATTGGATGTGAAAGCCCCCTGTAAATGGGCCTTTACAAGGTTCCATGGATATTCACTTTGGTTTTATTCCAAATTGGTTACACAAATATGAGTATGCTTAAAATGACAATGCAATTGCTGCTGCAACTATGAGCTTTGTACTTGTTTTCCTAGCCACAGAACCATAGTCTTTAACATTGCTACTTCCATTTGTATCTCGGTGTTAAGTTTATTTTCAAGCATCCATGCCTAGTTGGCTGTACACATCCAATTTTCTGCATATTGAGCTGTTTGAATGGAGCTGTGCATTGTTACTTAGGGCACCACAACAAAGGTTATTAATGTACCTAAAGAGACTTTCACAAAACTTATCATGCCTAAGACTCTACAAGCACAATGAGTAAGCTGAGTAAGAAAAAGGTTTACAAAATGTAAACCAGAGGTGGCCACCCGAGGCTCAGACAGATTTACAGGAATCCATAATCCGGAATTGCGACCTAGAATTATTAGGGTGGATATGCTGTATGTTTGTATTGTGCTATGATTAAAGGAATTATACAGCTGACAGGAATCACAAGTCAATTCAGCATCATTTACCTGGAGTTGGTTTTTATTTTTATTTTTATTCTTTTGCTGCTAGAAAAACATTAAGTTTTAAAATCACAAATGGCAAATTGAGTGGTAATATTTTCTACAAAGGTAACATTAAAACTCTGTTGAGCACAATTACTATAATTAAATAGTGTTCCGACACAAATGCTGCCATTCATAAAGGGGAGTGCTGCATTCCCTATCAACTCCTGAATTGGACCTCTCTTCCCTTGATAATGTCATTGAGGAAAGGTGGGCTAAATCCTGTTCCATGCCAAGCAAGCCCTGCTGCGGATTGGGATTGAATCCCAGTGCGATGCTGTGAAGAGATGCTAAAGTTTCTTCACCAATGTCAGCAAAGTTTTTGTCATGAGGTCGGATTGTCATCTGTCCCATTTAAATGACCACAGGGACCCCAGTTAATAATGTCTCCCATTAGCATGGACTGTTGTCTAGTCCCCTAGCTAGGGACCAAGACACTGGGTCCAATGATGGGGTAAGAATTATCAAAGGGAACCCATTCTGTATAGTTAGTACAATCTGGGCAATGGGCTGGGAGTGATTAGTAGCTACGCCAGTAATGTTAATAGAGCTAAGTCCTAATAGGTACATAATTTTTCCATGTAACTCAGCCATGCTTGGGATTAAATTGCACGGCAACTGCAGTTGAGTGAGGTACCCTGGGTGACACATAAAAGAAGGCCCTCCAATGGAGCCGCATAATTGATAATCATTGTTCTGAGAGACTAATTGCTCTGTGTCAGGGGGAGTTAGCGGTCCTAGTGTCCATGCTCCGTGTTCATGATAGACTTAGGGGGAATGTCACTCCAAATTACAGGCCATAATACTGGGGGATTGGGAACGTGTGTCCAGTATGTTTTTGTCTCTGCACAGGGAAAATATACCACACAGGATATTACAGGTAACATGGCCATAAACGTGAAGTCAGGGGTTTTTGCCTGACCATGGTGCTCCAGCAGTTTCAGCTGGCTCACGGCTTGTAATGGAGGAGGTGGATCCATAGTTGGGATCCATGGCTCCCTCCAATCTCCCTTTCCATGGTCGCAAACACCTTGAGGGCAACCACACAGTTTATCCATCTCCTGTAAAAGCACAAGCATACCCTCATTCTTACATCAGTCAATCTACTGAGCCTTTCCATCATCCTTCTTCTGGGGATTTCCTTAATACCTTTGGGTATATTATCCTTTTTTCCTCTAACATTTACCAGTGTTCTGCTGCAGTCTATCTGTGCCAGGAGTCAAAATATTTAAAGAAGTTTAAAATAAAAAGAAAAAAATTAATGTAAATAAATAAAAGTAAAGGTAATTTTGTTTTAGGTGGCATATGGTCTCTTATTTCCCTTTTTTGTTTTTTTCAGCACACGTTGTAATGTTTGATTTGCCCACTGTATAACTCCTTGTCCTTGAGGGTGGTAAAGAATTCCTGTTTTATGAGTGATTGACCATAGCTGTAAAAAATTTTAAAAAGCATGACTGACATAAGTAGGTCCATTGCCAATTTTTAATTGTTTAGGGACTCCCATAGAAGCAAATGATGACAGACAATGTCATAGCACATGACCAGCTCTCTGACCTGGTTTGCATGTAGCATGCAGCAAATGAGAATAAGTGTGTATAATCACATGAACAAAGGAGACCTTCCCAATGGCAGCTTCATGAGTAACATCCATCTGTCAGATTTCATTTGGACCTAAGCCTCATAGGTTACAGCCTTCTATGGGTGCAATTCCAGAGACATGCTGGCAAGTAGGACAGTCTTGTGCAGGCTACAGCCTGGCTGTGAGGCAAATGAAACATACAAGTAAAGGCAAAGGGGTTTTGACGCAGTAATACATAAGAAGATTGAGCTTGTTGAAATGCAGAACAAATAAGTATCTGCTGTATGATTGCCTAGAAACAGTGGTCCAGGGAGTTGAGTGCAAGAGCAAATATGAAAAATATAAAAAGGGGTAGCACAAGAGCAAACAGCTTGTTGAAGTTTTAGAAACAAGTTACACAGCTCTGGTTCTAGGAGACTTTTAATGGTGGCAGTCCCAATGTGACTGGCCACATTCACAACACAGGCTGACTCATAGACAGTGTTAATAGGAGATGAAGCAGTGGGCTGTAAAAGCTGAATAACTGCCCTTAGTTCTGAGTGTTGAGCTGAAACCCTAGGGGTTTTATTGTTTGAGTATGCTTAGGTCCATAAGTAGCTGTGCAACCTTTGGAAGAGCCATCAGTAAAATAGGTCAGGCTGCCTGAAATGGGTTTGTTGTGATAATCACAGGGAAGATGAAAGGTTGCACTTTTAAAATTGCAAAATTTTGATGGATGTTTATTTATTATCCCTACAAAATCTGAAAGAGCAATTTGCCATGCAGTCAACATTTCCTATGCTGTAGCCTGTTGTTAGTAATCCAGTTTTTTCCCCTCATGCTTTTAGACTGGCTCTAAAAGGGGAACAATAATTTTGACTGGATCATACCTCTTAAGCAGTTTTGATCTATGCCTACCTATTATTATAATTTCAGTAATTAAAGAAAGGTAAACTTGCAGATATTTTACTGTCTGATTCAATTTTTTAAGAAAGTCATTCTATTGCAATTCTATTACAATTACAGCTTTTTCTATGAACTGGCCTAAAAGTCCTGTTGGAGAATGGAGGGTAGAAAGAATAAAGAGAACCAAAGGTTTTGTGGCTGTAGCAGGGAAGCATGTGATTCCTGAAGCAACTGCTCTTCAGCTACAGCTTCTGTCTCCTTAGTAAATTGCCGAGGAGAATGTAATGAATAATCTCCTTGGAGTGCCTGAGTGTTTGAGTTGATAAATAGCAACACCTAGCATTGGGCACAGCCAATTCATATCCTCTAATAATTGTTGGAAATCATTCAAGGTTTGTAATCTCTGCCTATGGAGGACTACTTTATGAGGTCGAACATTTCTTTCAGTAACAATGTTGCATAAATATTGGTGTGGGAGGTGGTTTCTAACTTTCCTTGAGCTATTTTGAGATTCCATTTAGTCAAAGCCTGTTTTGTTTCTCTGAACAATTGGTGTAAAAACTGTTCCATAGGAGCAGCCAAAATAATGTTATCCATATAATGAATGATGAAGGCAGCAGGAAATATATTCTAAGGCTCCTTTAGTGACTGTCCTACAAAATGCTGATATAATATAGGAATAGTGAGCATGTTTTGGGGTTAAACTTTCCAGTGGTAAGGAGAAAAAAAGCTGTTTTTGATTGATAGAAGGCAAAGAGAAGGCAAATCAAGGCTTATTCTTCTCATGTAAGGGTATAGTAAGGAAAGAATTTTTCAGATCTACTGCTATGAGAGGCCAGTCCCTTGGAATGGCTGCCAGGAATGGCAGACCTTGCTGTATTGCACCTGTTGATTTAATCTGTGCATTCATAGCTCTGAAATCATGTAGCAGTTTGCTGGAAAAAAATGGTCTCTTCTTTATATACTAAACTTTTGCTGAGACTTTACACTTGTGCTCACTCTACTTAATCTTTTAAATTGTGTGTCTGTATTCCAACTAAGTTTTCACAAAGCTATGTCTTTCTTCCTGTTGGGAATAAAGATTCTACTATCTGTTTACCTGACTTTTGTCTTTCACCTTTCCTATTTCTAGATTTTTTTTTCCTTCATACTTTTAGACTGGCTATAGTAAGTACCTTATTCGTCTTCAAATCTTTCTGTTGCCTGAAAAGCTGCCAAATTTTCTGACAAATATAGAATTGGGTTTAGGAGTAATGTAGCATCTTTCCACATAAAATGAAACACCTTTGCTAGATATTAGAATGCCTCCATATATCTATCAGAGTAATCAGAGAACTTGACTAGATGTACCATTATTTTTTAAAAATCCTGCAATAAAAAAGAAACCTGAAGTTTAGTAGTACCATGATTTTGGAATTTTCTTCAGGGCCTACAGTGAATGTGGGGGTTTATTGGATGGCACAGGAAGAGAAACTCATGATAAGGCTATTGGAAAGCTTGTAAAAGAAGGGAAGGTAGGGTGTTTGAAAGTTGCATTTAAGGGCTACCCAGAGGTTTGTCTCTCTGATTTTGGGAAATTATCTTCTGTAGCCTTGCTTGACATGACTGCCAAAAACACAGAAAATATTTTACAACGTTTACAAAGGTCTGGGTTGTCTCCGAAGGTAAAGAAAGCTTGTACATCAGAAACTCATACTAATAGCTCTTTCATCTGAAGAAAAGATCGATAATTAGATACTATTAAAATAAACTTTTATCTCATAAAGCCAGGTGTTTTTGTCTTACAGCTAGTGTAATTTCCATGCGTTTGTGCAGTATAATATGAGCCCCATTTCTTTTCTCAGAATCCCAAAGGCAAAGAGATTCCAGTGTTTTAGAATGCACTGGAAAAAAGTGCAGACTGAAGATAGTTTTTTACCAAATGAAAAATAAGACAGAGAAACTGTTCCTTTTTTTTTTTTTTTTTTTTTTTTTTTTTGTCAAATTGATCCTGGGTGAGGAAAAAGATACAAAGTGTCTTTCTTGTTATTTCTTACCTCCCAACTCGTTTGTGTGAGGTGACCAACATAGGTGCCCCTCAGGGATGCCAGCATAAGCTTCACTTATGTTTTCAGGGAAGCTAGCTGGCAGGAGTAGCCATGTTTATCTGTGTAAGAACCTAGCTCTCCACTGGTGATTCATAGTGTGTCTCCTAAGCCCATTCAACCCAAAAAACTTCCAGATACCTGGGAAGCCTAAGAGAGATTATGCAGTAGTGAGATTGAAGCAAGAGTCTGTAATATAGTTTGAGTCTTTATACTAGCCCTGGCTTCCCTTACTATGTTCCTAGCAAAAAATGACATCCCTGTGAATAAGACAGAATGACTTTGAAATGTAACATTCTTTTCTTGTTTAGATAGTAATGTAGCTGGATGCAGAACAGTTGCCTCATAAAATAAAAAAAAAGATTCAGTGCCTTTCCTTCCTTTATAAAAACATCAGCCCTGAGGTTAGAATTTGTCTCTCAAGGGCAGCTTCTTTTGACTGTTGAAAGTGGAGATTTTCTGCTTAACAGATGGGACATAGAGTGTTATAACTATTAAGGACACATGGAAGAGAAAGGTAGAAACTAGACATTTTAGGCAAAAGGTTGACAAGGCTCTACATAGAGAAAAATCTCATTTTACTAGGTGGCACTGTAGAATCTGAAATATTAGATGAAAACTCTGATTCCAAACACTTTTCTATCAAAAGTTAGAAACAAAAGGGTTAGGGTTTGATAAATGTTCTCTACAGTGTGCCTCTTATATTAATAGGACAGTGAAGAAGAAGAAGAAAAAAAATGCAGAAGAATATATTCACTCGGGGTAAAATAACTTTTCTTTCAAAGTTCTAAATATCTATCATTGGTTGCCAAAACGGTTTTTACCGGCTCAAAATTTAGACCAAAATCTTGAATTTTGTTTGTTTCCAAGACACCACCAAAATGACAACATTTGAATAATATTCCTGATTACTAAGTCACCAACTGACTTCACCCAGTGAGATTATATCTCTGGGTTGCAACATTGCATACAAAGAAGAAATAAGAGACATGATTGACATGAAAAATAAAGGAAGAAAATAAAATAGAAAATCCTGGAATTCCTGGTGCCAAAACCCTGATGGGCTGTCATTGACTGGCCTTAGTTAAGAAGGCTTTAGGTAACACTGAAGCATAGCCTTGACCAGAAACTATCAATTGCCTCAAGACCACTTCTAAGTCGCTGCATGAATAAGCTGCTTTGTGAAGAAAAATTAGTTGCAACGGAACCAAAATTTTTATCAACAGAGGGCGTTGGGTGATTCTTAAAGTTCTCTCCAGCTGGCCTGTCACCTGGGTCTTACAATGCTGGAAGCCATCCTATTGATTTGAACTGGCTGACCTTGGCTCAGTGTTATATGCTCTTGAGTACAAGAAAAGAATAAAAACTTAGGACCAAATCCTCAGAAATAAAAGTAAAGCAAAGAATTTGAAGAGTGCTTCTGTACTCCTAATCACTCTTCTAATATATTGCCTCCTCAGGCCATGTACCAAATATATATAAATTGAAAATTGAGCCTTGGTCTCTTTTCCACTCTTTTTTTTTTCTGGTTTTCTTCTTTGCCTGGACATATGAAACATGCTATTTTTCTGTGAATCTCTCTGTTGCCTGAGAGGCTTCCTGTTGCTCAGCAGTACTTAAGATTTGGCATAGAAATGGCATAACATGTTGCCATGCAAAATCAAAATTGGGTAACATTTTGGAAAGCCTCTCTATATTCCTCTGGGTTATCAGAATACTTTTCTAGGTCCCAATCTATCTGTTTAAAATCTTCTAATAAAAAGAGAACCAGGAATTTAGAGGTACCGTGTTTTTTTGGGCATTTTCTTTAGGGGTGGCAGTTTAATGGAGGGTTGGTTGGGAGAATTGAAGAAGCTGAGGATGATAAAGTGACTAAAGGAATCTCTGGATAGGGGACACAAGAAAAGCTGGAAATTCTAGAAGTTTCTTCTGAAGGATTCCCGGGGATTTGTTTCTCTGACTTTTAAGAATTGTTCCCTATAGACAAGTCAGATATGCTAAAGCAGCATTACAATGCTTACAAATATCTGGGTTGTTTGTAGGACAAAGAATGCTGGCACATATTGCACCTCAGACAATTTGCCTTCTCACTTGCAGAAAATATCTAGATGTTGGATAGTACTGAGAGAGAAAAGTTAGGTAGATAGGATGGATTCTTTCTAAAACTACTTTAAGCAAAGAAACTGACTGAAATACCAGGTTATATGCAGATTTTAAAAAAAGAAAGACCTGCACAAACCTGCAGTCCACTAATAAAAAGGAACAATGCCTAACAAAGAAACCCTTTCATATTTTTTTGGCCAAAAACACGCCTACAGATAATCTGATAAAAGATGAAGAAGATTCTGTGTAAAAACACTTCTCTTCCAGAAAATAGTCTCTATTTCTTTTATGCAGTGGGCTTCAGTGTGTTCCGATGAACACTTTTGCAGTTATGTGGATACACCACTGTATATATCAGTCTACTACTGGGAGGTATCTTCAGAGTTGTTTTTTTTTTTTCTTCACTGTAGTGAAGTCAGACTGGAAGCTTAACAAGGAAAAAATCACTATTCACAGCACAGATAGGAGACAGAATGAGTTTCTCACTATGTGGCAGGTTCTCATGTTTTTATGAATTAAGAAAAGTGTGTGCAGGGAGGAGCCAAGATGGCCAAATAGGAACAGCTCTGGTATACAGCTCCCAGCGTGAGTGATGCAGAAGACAGATGATTTCTGCATTTCCATCTGAGGTACCAAGTTCATCTCAATAGGGAGTGCCAGACAGTGGCCACAGGTCAGTGAATGCACGTACCGTGCATGAGCCGAAGAAGGGCGATGCATTGCCTCACTCAGGAAGCACAAGGGGTGAGGGAGTTCCCTTTCCTAGTCAAAGAAATGGGTGACAGATGGCACCTGGAAAATCGGCTCACTCCCACCCAAATACTGTGCATTTCCGATGGGCTTAAAAAATGGTGCACCAGGAGATTATATCCCACACCTGGCTCAGAGGGTCCTATGCCCACGGAGTCTCACTCATTGCTAGCACAGCAGTCTGAGATCAAATTGCAAGGTGGCAGCAAGGCTGGGGGAGGGGCACCCGCCATTGCCCAGGCTTACTTAGGTAAACAAAGCAGCTGGGAAGCTCGAACTGGGTGGAGCCCACCACAGCTCAAGGAGGCCTGCCTGCCTCTGTAGGCTCCCCTCTGGGGGCAGGGCACAGACAAACAAACAGCAGTAACCTCTGCAGACTTAAACGTCCCTGTCTGACAGATTTGAAGAGAGCAGTGGTTCTCCCAGCACGTAGCTGAAGAACTGAGAATGGGCAGAATGCCTCCTCAAGTTGGTCCTTGATCCCTGAGAAGCCTAACTGGGAGGCATCCCCCAGCAGGGGCAGACTGACACCTCACATGGCCAGGTACTCCAACAGACCTGCAGGTGAGGGTCCTGTCTGTTAGAAGGAAAACTAACAAACAGAAAGGACATCCACACCAAAAACCCATCTGTACATCACCATCATCAAAGACCAAAAGTAGATAAAACCACAAAGATGGGGAAAAAACAGAGCAGAAAAACTGGAAACTCTAAAAAGCAGAGCGCCTCTCCTCCTCCTAAGGAACACAGTTCCTCACCAGCAATGGAAAAAAGCTGGACAGATAATGACTTTGATAAGCTGAGAGAACAAGGCTTCAGACGATCAAATGACTCCGAGCTATGGGAGGATATTCAAACCAAAGGCAAAGAAGTTGAAAACTTTGAAAAAAATTTAGACGACTGTATAAATAGAATAATCAATACAGAGAAGTGCTTAAAGGAGCTGATGGAGCTGAAAGCCAAGGCTCGAGAAGTACGTGAAGAATGCAGAAGCCTCAGGAGCCGATGCGATCAACTGGAAGAAAGGGTATCAGCAATGGAAGATGAAATGAATGAAATGAAGCGACAAGGGAAGTTTAGAGAAAAAAGAATAAAAAGAAATGAGCAAAGCCTCCAAGAAATATGGGACTATGTGAAAAGACCAAATCTCTATCTGATCGGTGTAACTGAAAGTGACAGGGAGAATGGAACCGAGTTGGAAAACACTGCAGGATATTACCCGGGAGAACTTCCCCAATCTAGTAAGGCAGACCAACATTCAGATTCAGGAAATACGGAGAATGCCACAAAGATACTCCTGAAGAAGAGCAACTCCAAGACACATAATTGTCAGATTCACCAAAGTTGAAATGAAGGAAAAAATGTTAAGGGCAGCCAGACAGAAAGGTCGGGTTACCCTTCAAAGGGAAGCCCATCAGAGCAACAGCAGATCTCTTGGAAGAAACTCTACAAGCCAGAAGAGAGTGAAGGCCAATATTGAACATTCTTAAAGAAAAGAATTTTCAACCCAGAATTTCATATCCAGCCAAACTAAGCTTCGTAAGTGAAGGAGAAATAAAATACTTTACAGACAAGCAAATGCTGAGAGATTCTGTCACCACCAAGCCTGCCCTACAAGAACTCCTGAAGGAAGCGCTAAACATGGAAAGGCACAACCGGTACCAGCCACTGCAGAATCATGCCAAAATGTAAAGACCATCGAGACTAGGAGAAGACTGCGTCAACTAATGAGCAAAATAACCAGCTAGCATCATAATGACAGGATCAAATTCACACATGACAATACCAACTTTAAATGTAAATGGACTAAATGTTCCAATTAAAAGACACAGACTGGCAAACTGGATAAAGAGTCAAGACTCATCAGTGTGCTGTGTTCAGGAAACCCATCTAATGTACAGAGACACACATAGGCTCAAAATTAAAGGATGGAGGAAGATCTACCAAGCAAATGGAAAGCAAAAAAAGGCAGGGGTTGCAATCCGAGTCTCTGATAAAACAGACTTTAAACCAACAAACATCAAAAGAGACAAAGAAGGCCATTACAGAATGGTAAAGGGATCAATTCAACAAGAAGAGCTAACTATCCTAAATATATATGCACCCAATACAGGAGCACCCAGATTCATAAAGCAAGTCCTGAGTGACCTACAAAGAGACTTAGACTCCCACACAATAATAGTGGGAGGCTTTAACACCCCACTGTCAACATTAGACAGATCAATGAGACAGAAAGTTAACAAAGATACCCAGGAATTGAACTCAGCTCTGCACCAAGCAGACCTAATAGACATCTACAGAACTCTCCACCACAAATCAACAGAATATACATTTTTTTCAGCACCCCACCACACCTATTCCAAAATTGACCACATAGTTGGAAGTAAAGCTCTCCTCAGCAAATGTAAAAGAACAGAAATTATAACAAACTGTCTCTCAGATCACAGTGCAATCAAGCTTGAACTCAGGATTAAGAATGTCACTCAAAACCACTCAACTACATGGAAACTGATCAACTTGTTCCTGAATGACTACTGGGTACATAATGAAATGAAGGCAGAAATAAAGATGTTCTTTGAAACCAACAAGAACCAAGACACAACATACCAGAATCTCTGGGATGCATTCAAAGCAGTGTGTAGAGGGAAGTTCATAGCACTAAATGCCCAGAAGAGAAAGCAGGAAAGATCCAAAATTGAAACCCTAACATCACAATTAAAAGAACTAGAAAAGCAAGAGCAAACACATTCAAAAGCAACAGAAGGCAAGAAATAACTAAAATCAGAGCAGAACTCAAGGAAGTAGAAACACAAAAAAACCCTTCAAAAAATTAATGAATCCAGGAGCTGGTTTTTTGAAAGGATGAACAAAATTGATAGACCGCTAGCAAGACTAATAAAGAAAAAAAGAGAGAAGAATCAAATAGATGCAATAAAAAATGATAAAGCGGATATTATGATGAATCCCACAGAAATGCAAACTATCATCAGAGAATATTAAAAACACCTCTATGCAAATAAATTAGAAATTCTAGAAGAAATGGATAAATTCCTCGACACCTACCCTCTCCCAAGACTAACAAGAAGAAGTTGAATCTCTGAATACACTAATAACAGGAGCTGAAATTGTGGCAGTAATCAATAGCTTACCAACAAAAAGAGTCCAGGACCAGATGGATTCACAGCCGAATTCTACAAGAGGTACAAGGAAGAACTGGTACCATTCCTTCTGAAACTATTCCAATCAGTAGTAAAAGAGGGAATCCTCCTTGACTCATTTAATGAGGCCAGCATCATCCTGATACCAAAGCCGGGCAGAGACACAACCAAAAAATAGAATTTTAGACCAATATCCTTGATGAACACTGATGCAAAATCCTCAACAAAATACAAGCAAAACAAATCCAGCAGCACATCAAAAAGCTTATCCACCATGATCAAGTCGGCTTCATCCCTGGGATGCAAGGCTGGTTCAATATACGCAAATCAATGAATGTAATCCAGCATATAAACAGAACCAGAGACAAAAACCACATGATTATCTTAATAGATGCAGAAAAGGCCTGTGATAAAATTCAACAACACTTCATGCTAAAAACTCTCAATAAATTAGGTATAGATGGGACGTATCTCAAAATAATAACAGCTATGTGTGAGAAACCCACAGCCAATAACATACTGAATGGGCAAAAACTGGAAGCATTCCCTTTGAAAACTGGCACAAGACAGGGATGCCCTCTCTCACCACTCCTATTCAACATATTGTTGGAAGTTCTGGCCACGGCAATTAGGCAGGAGAAGGAAATAATGGGTATTCAATTAGGAAAAGAGGAAGTCAAATTGTCCGTGTTTGCAGAAGACATGATGGTATATCTAGAAAACCCCATCGTCTCAGCCCCAAATCTCCTTAAGCTGATAAGCAACTTCAGCCAAGTCTCAGGATATAAAATCAATGTACAAAAATCACAAGCATTCTTATACACCAATAACAGACAAACAGAGAGCCAAATCATGATTGAACTCCCATTCACAATCACTTCAAGGAGAATAAAATACCTAGGAATCCAACTTACAAGTGATGTGAAGGACCTCTTCAAGGAGAACTCCAAACCACTGCTCAATGAAATAAAAGAGGATACAAACAAATGGAAGAACATTCCATGCTCATGGGTAGGAAGAATCAATATCGTGAAAATGGCCATACTGCCCAAGGTAATTTACAGATTCAATGCCTTCCCCATCCAGCTACCAATTACTTTCTTAACAGAATTGGAAAAAAATTACTTTAAATTTCATTTGGAACCAAAAAAGAGCCTGCATCACCAAGTCAATCCTAAGCCGAAAGAACAAAGCTGGAGGCATCACGCTACCTGACTTCAAACTATACTACAAGACTACAGTAACCAAAACAGCATCGTACTGATACCAAATCAGAGATATAGACCAATGAAACAGAACAGAGAACTCAGAAATTTTCTAACACCACATATCTACAACTATATGATCTTTGACAAACCTGAGAGAAACAAGCAATGGGGAAAGGATTCCCTATATAACATATGGTGCCGGGAAAACTGGCTAGCCATATGTAGAAAGCTGAAACTGGATCCCTTCCTTACACCTTATACAAAAATTAATTCAAGATGGATTAAGGACTTAAACGTTAAACCTAACACCATAAAAACCCTAGAAGAAAACCTAGGCATTACCATTCAGGACACAGGCATGGGCAAGGTCTTCATGTCTAAAACACCAAAAGCAATGGCAACAAAAGCCAAAATTGACAAATGGGATCTAATTAAACTTAAGAGCTTCTGCACAGCAAAAGATACTACCATCAGAGTGAACAGGTAACCAACAACATGGGAGAAAATTTTCACAACATACTCATCTGACAAAGGGCTAATATCCAGAATCTACAATGAACTCAAACAAATTTACAAGAAACAAACAAAAAACCCCATCAAAAGTGGGCAAAGGACATGTATACATATGTAACTAACCTGCATGTTGTGCACATGTACCCTAAAAGTTAAAGTATAATAAAAAAAAATTAAAAAAATAAAAAAGAAAAAGGAAATGAGATTTCTTTTCTACCTGGAGCCTTGTCAATCCATTATCCAAAACTTAAAGTTTTCAAATTCTTTTCTCATTTGCAATCTGCTATTAGTGATTAGGCCCCATGTCCTATCTGTAAATAGGCAGACTCTACTATTAATTGTTGGGAGAAAGAAAATATTAAAGTGTAGATTTTAGCCTCTTTGGTTCCCCATCTAATCAATGGCCATTCAGCCATTCAGTTTCTACAGTTTGAGCTGCCCGTTCTGCATTGCAATAATTTTGGATTTAAAATGTTTGAAAGTCAATCTGTCTCATTCTCTGAGATTCTGATGTTTCACTGCAAACATAATTAGGAAACCCAAAGTTAGTATGAAGACATTTCCTCTGTTAAAATGTCTTGCACAAATTTTACTACTACATTACATTTGCAAGCCCTCTGGCCTAACTTGCAAGCCTTTGGGGCTCAGTGAATGTAGGACAAAAGCCTGGCAAAAAGCTAGGGTTTTCACAGGTGAGTGTTGCTATTGCTGCTGACTAGCTCCTCCAGATTTATGAGTCAAGGCTATGCTTGCATTTATGAGCAGCAGCTTTGACAGTTTTGGGGCACATATGAGACAGAGGAAAAAGATGAAAAAGGATAGTCTAACACCTTCTATTTATGCTGGGTAACACCAAAAGTAGGAAGACATCTGAATGATGCCCTGTTTCCCCTCTGTTTCTAGATGGCAACAAAGCATCTATAGACTGTACTCCCTTGAATGCACTTGGAAGCACTGGAACTCAATTGATCCTGAGTCTCTAAATTTAAAAACAGTAATAATATTCAATTGACAACAAGATGGCCACGTTCCTGACAGGGGGCCTGGAATTCTCAAAGAAGCATAATTTCAACAATATCTAAAAACTAGGTCTTTCTACTCTTAAAAAAAAACCCTAGATTTTGTAAAAATTATAAAATTTCCCCCACATCTTTGGGAACCATACAAGGTAAGTCTACAGTACATAATTTTCCAAAGTTAAAGAGAGAAATATCTACAGAACTGCCAAATGCAATTCCTGAGTGCCCTGTCTGCCTCCTTTTTCTGGGGGTCAGAATAGTGATATAAAAATGCCTTTGGTTGTGCAATCCCAGGAAGCCTCCAACTTTGCTGTGGCCCCATAACAAATGCACAATGAACTTGGTGCTACTAATGTTTAAATTTCCTTCTCATTGAAGTAAACTTATACACATAAAGCTGGACTGAGACAGTTCCCTGATGACTCTGATAGGCATATACAGGTTTTCCAAAATTCAAACCGACTGTTTCACCTTATGTACAAAAATGCAGTGCAACTATTAAGCCACATTTTAACTATTGCTGAAAAACAGGCAGCACTCCAGACAGGCAGCACTACAGGCAGCAAAGAAATCTGAAGATAAAAAACTGGCATCCTATAGTCAGCCAAAAAATAAACACAGGTGAAAGATGAAAATGGGTTAAAAAAAGACAGAATTACTATTTCCAACAGAAAGAAAAACAGTGGTATTTGAAAACCCTAATTGAAGCCTTAGTAAACCCATAGATGAATAGAAATGAAAACGCTTTGTACTGTCCATATCAGCAGGTTTCCAAAGAACCAGAATAAAGCTTCTTAATTACTCTAAACTCTCCTTGTTGAATCACAAACCAGAAAAAAAATCTCTTGGGCTCTTTGGAATGACGTGAGAAGCTTTAGCAAAACATACCTCTCTATGTCTTAATTCAATCAATGGATAGACAATGTTAAAATACTAGTTTATTTCTCAACCATCCTCTAATATCACAACAAAACTACAGAAGCAGGCTGTGGGATCAGATATCACTTTGGAAAACCTCCTGTGGTGGCTTTTTTGGTCTTTTAAAACAAGAACTGGAAAGAGGAGACCTAGAGTGTAGAAGGGAGTCACAAGAGAATGAAAAAGGCATTACTGGCCACTTCACAGGCCTACAGGATCCAGAATCTCCAAGATGCATCTGATGATTTTTACTAGTGTGACAATCCAGGGTACTTTCAAAGGAATTGCCAAGGCAGAAAAAGAATACACTTCAACCTTGTCCAGCCTGTGAGAGAGACCAGTGAATGTAGAAGTGTTCCCAGAGACATAGGTCACTTGGTCCAGCGTGTGTTTCCCAGATTGCTCAGCAGGAATAATTGGTCCCCAGGTCTACCACCCAATGTGACCTGGATGATTCAAGTAATTCTGGAGGTAAAATGGAAATTAAACAACAACAGCAACATTTTTCTAAATGCTAGAGCCTGTTTCTCTCTTCTCTCCAATCCAGGACTCTCCTCCTCCAATAGTGAAGAGAGTTAGCTAGCTTGCCTTCTATAGACAGAAAGAGAAGTGTCCCCAGAAACTTTTCAGCCCACTGGTTAGTGCCTCATTCTCACATGAGATAAAAAACAGCCTGGAAATAAAAATTCAAGCTGCAGGCACCAATAAATGAACTAGAACAGAAAGTTGTATCGAAGACATGCCTGCAGCTGCAGAGATAGGAAAACCTCCAGCTCACTCAGAAACTTGCAGAAACTTCAAGCTTACTCAAATGGGTAAACAAGGCCTGCAATAGAAATGGCTTTGTCCATTTTATAATCAGTGGACTTGCAGAAATGTTTCTTTTCCTTTTGTGAACATAAAAAGAGTGGGAGAGTGGGAACTAGTGCCTTCCAGGTAACACTTTTATTTTCTTCTTGAATTGTGAGCCCCACCTCTATGAATAATTACTTCAGCCTCAGATTAGTTCTGGACAAAATCCTAGGCCACAGTTTTACTTCAGCTTAGGAAAGGTTGTTGGCTAAGCTGAGTAGCCACTATGAATATTCACTTTAGCCACTAATAGGTACTGGGCCATCGTCTCAGGCTAAGCTTTCTGATTGGGCTGGGATCTAAGGCCCCAGGCTGAACTAAGTCACACATTTTTTTAAGACAGCCCACAGACTACATCTATTTCTCACCATTCACAACATGCAAAAACCCTAAACCCAGGTTTCATATTGGTTAACCAATTTTGACCACATCACTGCTGTCATCGAGCTTCTACTTTTGCTTATTAAACTTTCTCTTAAAACTTTGTACTCTTTACTCCTCTAAAATGTGTCTGTGATCTTTATTCTTCTACAACATAGGAAAAAAAAAAAACCCAGTATTACCTTAGATAAGTACAGACTGTTACGAGTTTGTGAACTGGTGAGATGACAACAATAGCAATATTTTGATGGGCTTCCTGGGAATGCACTAATGCTCCGCTAAACTATCTGGAAAAAAAAAAAAAAAACAAACTATTGTGTCTCAAAATCTAAAGCTCAGCTCTCTCAGACTTCAGTACAGTACCTGGGTCTGGTCTTATCAGAAGAGACCAACGGACAAGGTCATGAATCAATTAAGCCCATTTTTCTTGACAGTTAAGAAGATTCTTGTGCATTACTTGATTTTTCAGATGGCAGGTATCTCAGTACAGAGAAGTAGCTTATCTTTTATACCACCTCATAGAAGAAACTAAAGCAGATAAAACTCACTGCTTAAGAACATAGTACTCAAAAAAAAAAAAAAATTTAACCAGCTAAACAAACCTTACTTGAAGCACAAGCCCTCAGTTTTGTCACAGTAAAGGCATTTAATCTCCATGTATCAGAAAATTAGCTGAGCAGTTGCATCAGTGACATTGTTGGTGCCAGAAGTCCTCAGGCTAACCATGAAAACAACATAACTGTTTGCACATCACACAGTATAGCAGGACTGCTGTTTCCTTTAAAAAGTCTCTTGCAAACTTACAATCACCTCCTCAAATATCAAGCTTTGCTGCTAAAGGGATCTGTAGCCTATTTGAAAGCCTGTCCTCATCTGAACCCAGCGGCTTTCTAGCAGGGGAAACTTGAGATGTTGAACATGATTGTGAACAGGTAGTGGTGTGAACCAGTGAAATAAATAATAGACATTACTGTTGATATTCTCTATAAGGTTAAATTAATAAAAACATTCTTAAAGACCAATCAGCTTAGTTAACTAAATGAGAAATCTGCATTTCTTATGTAGCCCTTGGAATTAGAAGTGAATAATACCTCTGAAAAATCTGTCTCTTATTTTTCTCTTCCTTCCAGCTATCGTTTGTTCTTTCTTTATTTCTGTCTGTCTGTCTTTCTTTCCTTTCTTTCTTTCTCTTCCTTCCTTCCTTCCTTCCTTCCTTCTTTCTTTCTCTTTCTTTCTTTCTTTCTTTCTTTCTTTCTTTCTTTCTTTCTTTCTTTCTCTTTTTCTTTCTTTTTTTATTGAGACATGGTCACATTCTGTCACCAGGCTGGAGTGCAGTGGTACACCCTTGAATCATTGCAACCTCTGCTTCCTGGGTTCAAATGATTCTCATGCCTCAGCCTCCCAATTAGCTGAGACTAAAAGTGCAAACCACCATGCACTTTCTGTATTTTTAGTAGAGACAGGGTTTCATGTTGGCCACAATCTCTTAACTTCCTGATCCCCCAAACTGGGCCTCCTAAAGTGCTGGGATTACAGGTGTGACCACTGTGGCCAGCCTCAGTGAGACATTTTTATTAGGCCCTGGAAAGTATTCATAGTCCAGTTCTTAAAGGGCCTCAGCAAGAGGTCAATAATCCAGTTGGAAAATTGGTAAAATAAAATTTTATAACTCTTGGAACTTCTGTTTCTCTGTGTGGTTACATATGTGTTATGTATATTTTTAAATAAATCTAATTAATTAACAGTGAAGAATAGGTACTTGAAATAAAAATTTTGCTTACAAGGAAATAAAGGCTGTTGTACTTTTCAGTTCAAGTGGTTTTGAGTTGTGAAAACAAAAACCACCTAAGGTCTGAAGATGTATAAAAATAACCACTCCCTTAACTATGTTGTAATAAATCAGAATTTATCTGCACCCAACCCAAAATTTTATAAACTCACCAGGTTTTACCTTCCAGTTATTAATTGTTAAAAGGTAATATTATAATATGTAATTGAGAATACTGAATATAAATTTAATTGCCAGGTGTGGGAGAAGAGTAAAATGTGTTTGTAGTAAAAATAAATTATAGAAAGGCAGAGAAATATACATTTTACCTAAAGGATTCTCTTAACTAAAATAAAGCTAAATGTTTGCACAGGTTGTGAAAAAAAAACTGTAAAAAATTAATCTGGCAAAGAAAACTCTGTGAACCTAGTAACTAGATTCAAAAGGATATTATGTTTATTTCTGCAATTAAGCATTGAAGTGAAAGCACAACAAAAATTTATGGAAACACTGATCTCTTTAGCAAATTTGTAAGTGGTTGTGAAAATGTTGTAATAAGTTTGTGAAAATCTCACTTCATGGTCAAACTTTCTAAGGTTAAATATAATATTATATAAGGTTTCATTAAGTTTAGGGTTAACATTAGGAAGGGACAAATGCAAGAGTAAAATTTGTCTTTCTGAAAGAGATTATTATGTAATAGTAAAGGCTGATAAAATGTTTCTGCCCTTTCAAACATTTCTACCTATTGTATTTTGGCAAAACGAATGATTTATGGAAATCTGGAATTGGATTTCATAACAGTAAGTGTCTTAATCCTCTAAAATATTTGACATGCTTTCCAGAAAAAAAAAAATTAATTTCAAAATGTATTTTCTGAACCCTATATTTTGGAAGCCTCAGAGAATCCTGGGGAAATCAAAGAAAAGGTTAAACAGGATTATAAAACATATTTAAATACATGTGATTTTGATGGTAATATTTTATTTTTTCAGAATATATTTTTGTGAGTAATATTAACATGTCACACAACCACATGGGATTCTTAATGTTCTTAATCTCTGTATATGTTCTATCAATTTTAAATAAAATTATTATGTTAAGCTCTTGTAAACCAGAGAAATAACCAGATGTCTTCGACTATTATATTTCTAACCACCCTTGATATTTTGTCATTTACAGACATTTAATCTTCTTCAACAATAACAGCTTATAAGTAACTGTAGAACTTTACCAGGTGTTCTCAACTGCAGATTTTCTATAACAGAAAAATGTACAGAACTTAGGAAGAGCTAAAATGTTTATAAATATCAAGCAGGACAAATGTTAAAATAGACTAAACTAACCGAAGAATGAAGCAATCTCTTTACCTTTATTTTGAACATTTCCAATTATTGTTTTGCTTCTTAAAGTTGAGTACACTTTCTGTTAACGTAGCTACAGCTGTTAACACTGTTGATTGGTATACTCCTCTTAACAGGACTTGGAACATGCTTTTTTTTATCTGTGCCTGGTTCCTCTAAAATTCAGAAATTATGTGTGATTATTCTTAACTTACAACAGTATAATTGTTTGAATCAGTGCAATAAAAATATATTTTCACTTGCAACATAACCCAATAGAAGAAGCTGGAAGAAGCTCGTTGATCTTCTAAGGCTTTGACTGGAAGAGTGTCTTCTTTAATGAATTAAATTTGACTTCTGGAACCAATAAAAGTCCCCTGACAAAACTGGCATTATACTTTGTCTATGCAATCCCAATGCAGGTTTTCTAGCCTCTGGTAAGTAAAAAAAAAAAAAAAAAAAAAAGCCTCTTTCGATCAGGCCCAGGAAAACCAAGTGCTTGGAACCTCAAAAATAGAGGAGTTTACCCAAATTATATGTATCTAAGGGTAAAAAACCAGTGGCTGGGCTCAGCTTTATAATGTCCTATTTAATATTCCTTGTAGAATAGAGTTTCATAAAAGACAATGAGGAAAGCACATGCAAAGGTATTTCTCGCAGCACTGTACAAAAATAGTATGGATAAGTGTAAGACAAGTCTGTTTCGCAAACAACTAACTTTTATCATGATTCATTCTTTAAAAAATCAGGACTAGAAGAAAGATATATGTCTCACAGCCTATCACACCTCTATCACTGACTTCTCAACTGATAAGCTGTTTTTAAGTTTTTCCTACAATTTTAATTAACCTGTTTTTTTTTTTTTCTATGAGCCAACTGGTGATGCCCAGCTATAGTTCTGGGAAAATAGAAAGATATGAGTAATAGAGAAATCCAGAACAGTATTCTAATTTTGGGCAAGCATTCCACACATATTTTCAGGTAATAAAAGAAAACAGTGTTCCTCTAATGGAATTTTTGTTTTGAAGGATCAAATCAAGAAAGCTAAGTAAACCCAAGTCTCATGTAACCAAATCTTAACAGGTATAAATATAGCCACCAGTTACCTGGCAATGTCAGCAGTCTTGAAGTATTTATAAGCTGTTCTTACTCTAGTTGTGATATGCTTTTTCTAGTAATCCAATTTTTTTTTTTTTTGCCTAAAATCTATCACGCTTCAAAATGTAATGCAAATAAAACCATGCATTAACATGCCTTTCTTCTACAAACATTTAAACCAGCTCTTAGTAGAATCCTACCTACTGTTTTCTACACAACACTCTTCTCCAGCAGAAAGTATCCAGAAAGACCGATGCCCAATTTCCTCAGAGCAGTTAGAGTTTTCATTTCTGAGGGAGGACAAAGACAACTTAGCTAGCTTTCGTTAAGTAAACAGTAAGGAAAGGGTCCCTGGAAGGACCCCAGTCTGCAGATAAGGGTTTGATTCCACCATAACATAATAATCAGACCAAAAAAAAAAAGGCATGGGCACCAGTAAGAGATCTAGCACAGAAGGTTGTGCCGGATAACGTGTCTGCAGTGACACAGATAGTAGAACCTGCCATCCATTCAAATAAAAGCTTGTACAAACATCCTGCTCACTCAGATGGGGAAACAATGCCTGGAGAAATGCTATTTCTGTATACTCAGAGGGCTTCCAGAAAATAAAATTTCTTTTTTTTTCTGTGGGCATAAAGCCATTGGGATCTAGTGGGTACCAGCTGGAATCTTTCTTTTTGTTTTTGACGGTTTGCTCTACCCATACGAATCATCACTTCCGTCCCTGATTGGTCTTGAGCCAGCATCCCAGGCCAAGCCTTTACTTTAGCTCATGATCTTTCCTAGGCCAAGCTAAGCAGTCCTTGCAAATTATCACTTCAGACTGCTCCCAGGCAAAGTTCCTTGGCTAAGCTGTCTAACAGGACCTGGGTCTGGGCAAAGTGAAATCACACATTCTCCAAGACACCTTGCAAACTAAGCATATGTCTTTATTTTTTAGGCCATAAAAACCTTAAACTCCAGTGGACGACTTACTCAAGCATCTATCTCTGCTGGCAGAGAGCTTCTTTTGTCACTTATTTAAACTTTTGCTCCAAACACTTTCCTGTGTCTACAGTCCTTAATCTTCTTAAATGTAAAATAAAAGACTCTTAGTGTTATCTGAAATGGAAGAAAGGCTGTTTCATCTTGGGGCATTGTTAAAATGACAATATTATCTGAACATATGACATACTTTTGCAGCTTTCTTTCAATGTCAGGGTCTGCTTGGGTAATAAAATTTTCTCTTAAGATTAACTCTGTCTGAACTCAATAGAGAGATAGAAAAATGTGTTTCACTAAAGCCTCTCTCAGGATTTTTAAAAAGGCCAAATAATTTTTATGTGGTATTAATCTATTATGAGTAGTTTAGAGTAATTAAGAAGTTTTCTTCTGTTCCCTTATAAGCTTTCCAGTATGCTCATTAGATAATTTTTTCACTCTTCTGTAGGATCACTAAGATTCCACTCGAGTTTTCTGCACTGCATTCTTTCCTATTATGATAAAGAATTCTGTTATCAGTTCCACATTTTTTTTTCCTTTTCACCCTCCCTTTTTCAAGATTTTATAAAAGAAATGTGGTTCATCCACAGATAATTCAGCTCTCTGTAAAGCTGCCTGCTTCAGGGCAACCGCTAGAGTTTGGCTTAGGAGTAATGTGTCATCTCTTCAGGTAGGACTTAACGCTTGAGTTAGATTTTGAAATGCTTCTGTATATCCACCAGGGTCATCAGAGGACACTTGTTTATGTTTTTCGTTATTTGTCTAAGTCCCTGCAATGAGAAGAAAACTTGTACTCTGCTAGTATCATGTCTATTGAGTATTTCCTGCAGGAGCAACAGTGAAGTTAGGGATTTCTTTAGTGGCACAACAAGACAAGCTGATGAAATGGCTGCTGGTGGTTCTAAATTGGGGTGGCAAGTAGGGAATTTAGAAGTTACATTCGAGTGTTCCTCAGGGGTTTGTCTCTGACTTTAATGATTGATCTCTTTGAAACTTGCCTGTTATTACTACCAAGAGGACACAGTCTGTTTTATAATGCTTAGAAAGATCTGTGTTGTCTCCCAAGTCAAAGTAAACTTCCACACAAAAAAATTTCACACTCTTTTCTTTGCCATCTGAAGAAAAGATCAACTGGTTGAATACTATTAAAATGAACACTTCCCACAGAAATCTAGGCCTGTCTGTCCTGGAGCTGGTAAGTTTGTCATGCCCTTGAGCAATAAATAAATAAATAGGCCACTTTCTCCTTTCAGAATCTCATGGTCAATTAAATTTCTGTGTTTCAGGATGTAATCTAGAGAGGTGCACACTGCAGATTGTTTGTGAAGTTTCTAAAGAAATAAAGAAAGCATCCCACACTCGTTTTCCCCCTTTTGAGGTAGCCCTGACTGAATAATAAGATAGAAAGTATGTTCCTTGTTTTGGCATTCCACTTGTCTTTTCCGAGAGTGGTGACTGACATAGCTATCCCCCATGGATGCAAACCACACCTTCACCCACAGTTCTAAAGGAGCGAGACAGCAGGACAAGTAATGTTTACCTGCACAGGCTTTAGCTCTCCACTGGTGATTCTTTGTTGATTTCCTAAGCCTACTCAACCTAGAAGATTCCCAAAGCAACTTGGGAGCCTAAAAAAAGGTTATATAGTCATTCAATTTGAGCAAGTCACTTGTATAGAGTAAGAATTTTAATATTATTTCTGGCTTCCATTGCTATGGCCTAGAAAAATATTGAAATTCCAGGAAACAAGATTAATTGAGTTTGAAACATAAAACTATCTTTTACTTTAAATGTCAGTGCTGCTGGATGAAGAACACCTGTGCCTCAAAACATGTAAAGCCTGTATGGCTGGCTTTCATAAGACAGCACTTAGCTAGAATATGTCTCTCAAAGGCACCTTCTTTCTGATTATTGAAAATGGAAATTTTCTGTTTACAGATAGGGCACAGAGTCTTATTACTGTGAGAGAGACATAGGAGAGAGAGAGGAGTTAAAAAACCAAGGGTTTTGTGCAAATACTGGCAAGGCTTCCCAGAGAGAAAAACCTCATCTCACTAGGTTGCATTTTAAGATCTAAAATGTTCCATGAAAATGCTGAATCTCAGGTTTATGTAGTCAAAACTTAGAAAAAGAAGGTTAATTCTCTATCGTCTGTCCCCACAATATGTGCCTCTGCAGAAAAATAGATGTGTCTCACAAAGAAACTGCTTAGATATAAGTGGCAGTGCTGAGGTTTTTAAAGAGAAATAACCACCCAAAAAGAGAAATTTTATTTCAACATATACCATTCCATACAGTTCTATGAATATCTATCATCAGCAGACAAAAAGACCCTTATCAAATACAAATTTTTAGACTACAATTTTGAATTCTTCCTGTTTTGAAAAAAAAAAAAATCACAAAATAGCAACTCTTTGAAATACACTCCTAATGACTGACTCTTACCAGTAAGATTGTATCTCAAGGTCAAAACATTGCACACAAAGAAGAAATAGGAGGTACAGTAGACACACAATGACAAAAAAAAAGTAACAGAAGGCCTGGAATTTTTGGTGGCAATATTCTGATGGGCTGTCAGAAACTGGAGTTAGCTTTGAGACCTTCACACAACACCGTCATGTAGTCTTAACCAGAAACCTTCAGTTAACTTAGATATTGTTTCAGTCCCATGTGACGACTAGATCCTGTGTTGAAAACAGTTGGGACAGAGGGAACATTTTCAACAGTGGAGGGTGAAAGGAGACTGCCAATGTGCCTCCCAGCATCTCTTTCTCCTAAGCCTTGTAAGGATGGCAGCCAATCTATTGGATTTTATCTGACACTGGCCCAGAGCTTTGTTTGTTCTTGAGAAATTAAAAAAAATAAAATAAAAAGAAATGAAAAGAAAACAAAAACCTGAGGACAAGCTGCAGATATGAATGTAAATAGAGGACAAGCTGCAGATATGAACATAAATAATTTGGAAGTGCACCCCTATTCATATATATATATATATATATATATATATATTTGGATGGAGTCTCATTCTGTCGCTTAGGCTGGAGTACAGTGGTGCAGTCTTGGCTAACTGCAAGCTCCACCTCTGGGGTTTACGCCATTCTTCTGCATTAGCCTACTGAGTAGCTGGGACTGCAGATGCCCATCACCACACCTGACTAATTTTTTGTATTTTAGTAGACATGGGGTGTCACCATGTTAGTCAGGATGATCTCAATCTCAGTTTCCTCATAATCTGCCCGCATTGGCCTCCCAAAGTGCTGGGATTACAGTCATAAGCCACCATGCCCAGCCCCTTCTGATCTTTTTAATGAAACTCTTCCCAAGTCCATGAACCAAAAACAAATCTTGCAGTCTCCTAATGCACCACAATGTATCAGTCTCTTATTTTGAGGTATCACACATAATTTTTTAATCTCAGTAATATTAAAAATTATGAATGCAAAAGGTGAGATAATAACAAATGTTTAATAAGTTAACTTCTGTCAGAGTACAGTCAGTTGCACACTTTGAGGAAGAATTTGATATTTTTGTCGACTCAGAAGAAAGAAAATGTACTAACTAGTCTTGCAGAAAGCACTACTCATCTTTTCTGGGACCTTGCACCTAGAACTATTAATAGCTGAAGTAATGACTCAGTTTAGCTCAGGAATTTGGCCCTGAGCCACACAAGAGCTAAAGTGAAAGCATGGCCCAGGACCTTGTCCTGGGACCAGAGGCTAAAATGCTAATTTACAGAAACTTGGTTCAGATTCTAAAGCATGTTTAGTAATATAAGGTGACCTTTGTAACACAATTGAGTCCAATGTGTACATATCCAGAAAAAGAGAGAGGCTATTTCCTGGAAATCCTCTGGTTCCACAAAAGACATAACATTTTAATGTGGGATCTTGTTTTTTCATCTGAGTAGCTGTGGGCATGGCTTAACCACACACAAAAAAAGTTGGGCTTTTTTTTGTTGTTGTTTATTTATGCAGGGCACACGGTTGTGTACGATTCTTAAATTTGTTTCTGCAGCCTGATTTTTCAGGCTGTTTCTCTGCTTGTTGAAATTTTACCAATAATCCACCACAACTATGTAGCTTTTCTTTCTCAATACTATTGAAGACCTCGATAGTTTCTGAGGGTGGGAAGACACATTGTTTGAAGTTTCCTGTGTGCAAGGCTTTTTGCCCTGTGAAACAACCCAAATCTTTGTAAATATCATAAAATTGTTCATGCCTTCTTAGCAGTCATATCAGAAAACCCCAGAGTAAACAGCTCCAAAATGTCAGAGAAACATTCTCCCTGGAAACAATCAAAACCAAATCTTGTTGTCCCAGTTTTTCTCATCTTCTTGAAATAGAGAATCTTCTAGTCACATCGTAATCAGCTTTTCCAGTTTTAACATCCAACCCTCCAAGTCCATTACTATCCCTATAGGAAATGTCCAATGAATGAGGTTCCAGTAAAGTGCAAGTTTCTTTTTCATTACAGTACTTTAAACAAATAACATAAGACCTGGGAAAGTTTTCTGATACATCAATAAATATATAGAGCCTTTCTAATATCTAGCCCTTTTTTGGTCTTACATGGGGAGGTATTATGTTATTCCTAAGCCAAAATCTTACTGCTTCTGAGAAATAGCCCTACAGGCAACAGAAGCATGCTGGGCCAAACCATATTTCTTCTATAGCATGTCATAATAAATAAAAAACAATCAAAGAAAGAAAGAGCGAAGAAAAGACAAGATCCTAATTTCCAGCGGCAAGAGAGACAGAGTCCTTTGAAAACCCTAATTTAAGCCATAGTGATCCCATAGATAAGTAAAAAAAGAAAAATAAATAAATAACATAAAAAAGAAAGAAAGAAAGTAGAACTTTGACCCTTAAAAGAGCCCAGATCTAAACCTTTCCCAAGCCAGGGCTGTGATGACATCTTTGGATCTCTGCAGTTTCTGTCATTTCTACATTTCTGGATGCCACCGACTTCTTCAGTGCCTGCAGAAGAGAAAGCCTGTGATATGTCTGATTCACCTAAAGATATGCAGGGAGCTGTCACCTGTACCAGCATCTGACCTGCTTACCTCATCCCAGATAACGTGTCTACCTGTGTGCAGTGGCTGGACTGAACCATCACTCATTCCTACATCTGCCTCCATTCTGTGCTTGGCACATCCGTAGCGAAATGAAACCTAAGCCCATAGTTTGAGCTGAGTGCAGCCTGCAAGATGAGTGGGTAAAATTAGACAAACAGGCTCAAGAGAAACTTCCGCAAAGGTGCCATCATCCACAGAGATTCTTGGCTGACGAAGTGACACCCTAGAGATCCTGTGGCAAAGGTAACATTCATCACCAGTGGCCAGTGGATTATTCAGTTATGCCTATGTAATTCAGCCTCCATAAAAACCCACAGGACAGGATGCAGAGAGCTTCTGGGTAGCTGAATATGTAGAGTGTTCTAGAAAATTGTGTGCTCATAAAAATAGACACTGATCATTTTAAATGTTATACAGAGTGCAGGGATCTTTTCTTTGTTTCGAAAGAAGTTTTTGCCTTTAATAATGTGTCTAGAGTTTTAAGTTATTAACTAGAACATACGGTAAAGTAACCTAAATATGTACATTACAAACATTAGAATGTTGATATTTCCACCAAAATGATTCAATAATTCACTAATAGGGTGCAACAAATTTTACTTTAGAGACATAAAGTTTTCTTTTTTAACTGGGTAAGGACTAGATATTTATAAAAGAAAAGAAAATAAAGTGATATCTCACCACAAACTCTAATCATATGTACAGTTTAGGAGAATGATCATCAGTGAATTTTGTGTCAGAAATATTTATTCTAAAAGATAAGTCTTTTAATTTATAATTTTGTGTCTCTGAAGTATTTGTGCCACTATAAAGTCAAGGGCACCATCTCTGATAGATCTGTGTCTTTCTTTGTGGGAAGGAAGCTAAGGCTGCCTCATACCCCAGTAGACTCTGTATTCTAGGATATAAAAATAAGAAAAATAAACATTATTACAGAATTCTCTGTCATCCACATCTAATGAAACAAAATTCTGGTCTTATATATAGTAGTAGCCATAGATACAAATTAGAGCTTGCAAGAACAGTCTATTACCCAAGAGTCTGCTTTTATATTTAGGCTATGTGTGCATAAAATAATCACATTTGGGCAAAGAAGCTCCTTTATTACTTCTTTTAAAGTTACAGTACTTAAGTTCCATGATAACTTAAATACATAGCTTAGATATTTCCAGTTCTGTTTCCAAGCCTTAGCTATGGGTGAAATTGTCTGGGGCTATAAAGATGGATTACAGCATCTTGCAACTCATGATGCATTTTGTTCAGCTTAATTCTTGTGTCCTGAGCAGACAGACTGACAGTTAAAACTCATCAATTTTATTTTCAACATACTTTAACATGGATTCTATCACTTGGGCTTGAGCCCCAGATCTTCCTCAGCACCTCACACTCTCTCTCATTGGCCTGTACCAACTCTATCTTAATATTACAGCAAACGAGGGCCTTGCATTCTTCCAGCATGATTCGATTATGCAAAACAAGTTAATTAATTTGAATCATAACCTTTTGGGTGAAATTTCCAGTCAGAAATACCTGAGAGTCCAGGCCATTGGCACATGCCTCCTGTGCTCTCAGCTTTAACCCAGCAATTAAGATTTCATTGGAAGATGCTTTACTCATCACTTTTGGAAATATAACAATAGAACAGCCATCTGGACCCTGTCAAAAGGTCGTATAAGGGGTTTGGAACCAAGCGTTTTCATTAGCTCACATGAGATCACAAAGAGGCAGTATGGATGCACCTAGTCCAATGGCAGGGCCATTGACTGAGATGACAATAGGCTTTTTAAATTGAATAAAGGTATTCACAAAGGGCTTGATGGTGTCCACCATTTCAGGGCTTGCTCTGTTTCTGTCATTCCTTAAGTGCATCACAAAGTACCCAAAATCAAGACCACAGCAAAAGACATTTCCAGCTACACTGAAAGCAGGAGCTTGCTGTCATCCACAACAGCTTTATTCAGAACATTAACCATTTGTTTAATTACTTCTGTATTCAGTACTTTTTTTCTGTTGATCTACTTGATAGCAATATCTGGGTGAATCTATCCTCTTTCCTCACTACAATGTGTCTGTATGTGCTGTCAATTTATGTTAGCCTTATGGTGAAGTACATCTTCTTAATAAAAGGCTGGTCTCTGCCATCATCAGTAACATTTCTTTGCCCACCTTTCACTGTTGGAACTGATGCATGTCTGTTGTTCCATTGGCTACACCTTTTTTGGTAGCCGAGCCTGTGGCCATGGAAGCAGGAACTGAGCCAGACATCTGAGACATTAGTGCGTGTATCTGGGACCTGTTCTCTATTCCATCCTGTTCTGCACTGGGATCTGACAAAGTGTCCCTGAAGAGTTTCCCTTCTGTCACCTTGAAGACCACCGTGTCCTGCTGATCTGCTGCAACAGGGTCCACTTTCTCGAGTTCCTGAAAGCAGCTCACAGTTTTCTTGTTTTTAAAGGGGCTGTCAGGTGCAAGTATCTTGATAGTTCAATGTACTAGCTCCATATTCTTTGTGTCAGAGAGAAGTGAAGCTGCCTTTCTCCTAATGTTCTTGCTGGCAGTTTTTGGATCTGTTTTTGGATCTGCTGGCAGTTTTTGGATCTGTTCTTGCTGGCTGTTTTTGGATCTGTGGTGTTTGCCAGTCACTAGCATTTTAGGAGAGTTCTTAGAATAGTTTGCTTTGGTAGATCTGGAAGTTCTTCTTCTGGCATTGTTTGAAAAAATTCTACTTCTTTTGGTCCATGTCGTTTTTTTCTGTTTTTCAGTCTGTCGTCTATTAAAATCATGCATACATTTTTCACAGTTCATGAGGTGCTGCTCGGTTCCCAAGTGTCATCCTGTTTTTCATAACCTTTCCACTGAACTAAATACTCTGTATTCTCATTTTTATCTTGCCTTTTGTCAACAATAGTTTCAACCTCAAACTCCTGGGAAGCCATGAAGAAAGACACAGGATTGGAGCAGTTCTTGTGCCAACTTTCTTTCAGTTGTGTCTCCACATAGCTACTTCTTTCTGCCTCCAGTGTTTCATCAGGTTCTGAGTTTGGATGAGCCTCTTCTACTTCATCACCCCTGGTGTAGTGAAAATTGTGTGAAATAGCAGCTATGCTATGTGACTTAGGCTCTCCACACTTACTCCCTGGTGGAACAGCTTGGGCTTTGTCTCATGGTGCATGATAGCTTATTCAGTAGCCTCAGATAAGAGTAGCTAAATCCACAGTCTCTACCCTCTGATGTAGAAAGCTTTCCTCCTGCCTGTTACTCTTTTGTGCTTTTTTGTTTAATTGTGATTGCTATGATGATTATGTTGAACATTCTAATGTTATAACATTTTTAAAGTTATACTAGTTTACCTTCAGTAACACACAAAACCTTTACTCCTGTATAACATAACTCCATTGTTTCACTTACTGAGTTCTCAAAATTATACTTTTATGCATTGTGTGTCAAAAAGGCAAATTGACAGTAGTTTTTTTGTTAAATATATTTGTGTTTAAGATATGTGGAGAACAAATTGTGGAGGTGCACATTGTTAATTTGTTTATCTTACATATTTTTTCATGTATTTATCTTTACCTTAATCTTTGTTTACTCATACTGCTTTTGAGTGTCTGTTCATTCCACCCTTTAGTGCTCCATAAGACATTTCTTAAAGGGTAGTCTACTGGTAAAAGGTCCCAGCTTTTAGCTGGGAATGTCAGAATTTGTCCCTCACATTTGATGGACAATTTGTTGGATCATAAGGTTTAGGTTTGACAGTTTTTTGTGACATCACTTGGAATATATTAGTCTGCTGATTCTATCATCTTAGTTTTCAGATAAGAAAGCCACTGGTTATTCAGTGGTTATTCAGATAAGAAATCCACTGGTTATTTTTCAGGGTCCCTTTGACATGACTAGCTGCTTCCCTTACTTCCCTTGAAAATCCTCACGATTCTCTTTGTATTTGTTTCAGACAGTTTAATTATCAGGTAAGTTTGAGTTTGTTTCTTTGAGTTTCTGTTACTTGGAGTCTATTGAGCTTCTTCAGTGCTTATTTATTGTCTCAAATTGTTGCAGAACTTTTGTCATATATCCATATATATATGCTGTCATATATATTTTGTAACAGTAGCTTTTTAAATGATTATATTTTATTTGAAGGTTAATTGGGAATTTCTGATGGGTAAAGTCTCCAGTTTTGTTAATTATGTTTTTATTGCATTCTGGTTTTCTTACACAGAAAAGTAAAACATTGGGACTGCCACTATAATGGCCTCCCTGTTAGGATTTGTAAACATTTGTTTTTATTTATTTTACATATTTATTTTGTATCCATGATCTGATTCCTTGGAAGTTGGGACTATTATTTCCAAATTCCATTTGTAACCTTTACATTTAATAACTGTTTACAGCACACCTGCTGTCTTATTTCATGTGTGATTCAGTAGACATTCAGGCAACATATATTGTATTTATGAAACCCTACTATTAATTGTTTATTTTCTATAATGATAACTGCAACAATTCAATACTTTCATTTTAGAATTTTTTTTTGAAGACTGAGTCTCTACTTGTCACTCAGCCTGGAGTGCAGTGGCACCATCAGAGCTCCCTGCAACCTCCACATCCCAAGTTCAAGCAGTTCTCATACTTCAGCCTCCCAAGTAGCTGGAATTACAGGCACTGAGTAGCTGGAATTACAGACAATTCCATTTTTGATTCAACCTTGTCAGGAGTTCCTTGACCACTCTCAGAATTGATGACTTACTAGAAAAACTCAAAAGACTTAGAAAAGCTGTTACATTTATGGTTATAATTTATTAAATAGAAAAGATACAGATTAGATTTAAGAAAGAAAATAGGAAGTAGGGATGTTTCCGGAGGAAACCAAGTGCATACTGCCAGTTGTCCTGTCACAGTGGAGTCACACAAATAGTACATAATTTTCCCAGTCATAATGTGACATGTGCAAAGTTTTAGTAAGTAGGGAAATCAAAGCAGAGTCTTGGTGTCCAGAGTATTTTGTTGGAATTCAGTTACATAGGCATGCAGTGGGCACCTGACTGGCTCTAGCTACTCAATCACCATTTCTACCGTAGAGGTCAAACTAATACAGTATGTGGCCCAGAGACCCATGCATACAAAAACAGGTATTCACTACCGCTTACATGGTTAGAAACAAATATATGGTGTTGCTCAAGATCTCAAGTGGACTAAGACAATCCTTCTTATTAGGCAGAATTTTCCAAGGTCCTGGAGGTTATCCTCTAGGGGCAAGTCTAGAGCCAGTTCTGAAGACCTTTAAAATGTTCATGGTTGGGGAAGTCTAGACCTATTGAATTACCATTTTGTTGCAGAGCTTTATAAAGACAAAATGTAACTATCATTGTTGCAGAATATCTTATATTGAATTATTTCTTCATTTGTCACAAGGCCTAAAGCAGTCAACAACTCACTGTTGTATGAACAAATGATTTCCAGGTACCTGTTCTCAGGCAAGGAAATGCTCAAAGCTCAAATACAAAAATCAATGACCACTTTGGTGATGCAAGAGCTTCTGTAAATTAACCATTTGTCTGCTCTCCATTCAAACCATTCATATTTAAAATGTGCACAGAGAAGCAAATATGACTATTAATTGAGATGAGCTAACAACTCAGAATTCTGAGTGAAACTACATCTAGATATTTACCTTGCTTTATCTCCAGCTAAGGCTGATCACTTTTGGCTGTCTGTGTGTGAAGAACACTATTTACAAATTACGTGTCAAACATGTTAAAAATACCCCATGATACTTGTTAAAGCATAATAAGAAACACTTTATTCAGGATAATAAGATGGGTATAGACACCACTGCAGTAAGATTTTGTAGTTTGGGAGACAAATTGTGCTCAACTCTGAATACAGTAAGGATAACCAAGAACTTATAGCCAAGGAGCAGGGTAAGGGCTGATGGATGAAAACTTACTAAGAGGAAACAAGGATGAGGGGTATTCTGGCTAAAGTGACCAAACCAATTCTTGTTGGGGACAGCCAGGGTAACCAGACTTGTGAGACGGTGGACAGTGAGAAACCTGATGTAACATTGAGGCTGTTGAGATATCAAGGATGAAGTGTGCTTGCTAAACTGACTTTTCAAGGAAATTTGCTACAACTGAATTTTACAAGAAAGTTTATAGATGGGCCTAGAGGAAGGTGCAGAAACCCGACAAGAGCAATAACAGAACAGGAGTCACTCTGAGAGACACTTGAGACTAGGACCTAGCATTTGAATTACTTCCTTAATAAAGAAGACACATTTTTTTTCTATTATGCTTTACTTGAAAATGTGATTTAAGAGTGTAAAACATGAGAAAAGGAGACATAGCCTGCATCCAAGACAAGGAGATAGCCAATTTATCATTTTCTGTCTAGATCTGTTATATCAAACATGAGCTTGCAGACATCCGAGCTGAATATGCATAGTCCGTGCAGCAAAACTAATGCAAGCGCCAAAGCTAGGAAATCTAAAAATGTAAGGTATCATTGGGGAAATTTAGTCCCCTTTAAGTAGAAAATTGAGTTAATGTAATACATATTTATGAACCTTAGATGGCTAATAGGTGAAAATATCAATTAGTTTTGTAGAGAAATCAGGCAAACTGAGAAAGTATACATTAAACAAAAAATGTTGAAATAGAAAAAATGCTCAAGGATCTTGTAGACATAGCTGGAGTTGCTCTCTTGAAAGTGCTTTTTTTCCCCAGACTTACTTATTCTATGTTTTTGGTGACTGTTTATTCTGGTGGCTATTTATATGTTTCCATTACAGGTCACATAGACACATTTTAGGCATGATTAAATGGTTAGAGAAAAACAACAGGATAGAAGACCCAACTTCACACTTTATGGATGGTGAAATAATGGGATCTGTCACAGCCATGGGCTGTATGTATAGTTTCCCATACATGCAGTCCTGGGTAAGCTGAACACCTGATTACATTAAAATTGATGTAGAAATGCATGTGGCATGACAGGACAACTCTGATTTGATAATTTTACTGCTGGGAATCAACTCAATGAAGAGGAAGAAAGCTACCAATGAACAATGTAGCTGAGTGTGAACATTAAAAGAACACATGGAAAGGATTCCACGTAAAGAGTGAATTTTAAAAAATTCAGCTTCAGCTGCTTTTAAGAGGTGACCTTCATTTTCCTTTCCTTACTGTATAAGATTAAGGTTGTCTCAGGCACCATCAGCTGGAATCCAAGGGCTGGGCCACCACGTTGGCTTGAATAATGATTCCTGCCTGGGAGAAATGAGTAATCTTGCTTCCTTAGGAAGCAAAAGATATCAGTTAGGGCAAACAATAAACACACTAAAAAGCCTGAAAGGAAAGTCAGTATGATTAGATAATTTGGAAAATAAAGAAGTGTTTTGAAAAGCTTCTATAAATTTCTAAAAATCTAGAATGCCACACTCATGCCCCAACAAACGTTTTGGGAAAGGCTAAGATCTCCTGTGTGCCTGAAATTTATTCTGAGTAACAGGACGTGAACGTAAAGGTGGAGTTGTAAACTGTTTGGCTGTGTTAAAGGCATGGTTCATTACAGAGGCAGAGAACAATTGCAAAAATAGAAAATGTGTATTCTCTAGACATTTAAACAATCCTCTCTCAAATCAACTGTCTACCACTAATGAAACATAGGTATTAGTGATCACTTATGACAAAGAATACAGCTTTAAAAATAAACTGAAATGGTAACTAAAAAAGTAACTGCAACTCACAAAAAACAGCCACAAAGCCTAGGAAGAGAGGAGAATTTGGTTTCCAGATTTACTATGCTGTAGTATTCAACATGTCCACTTTTCAACAATAAAGAACGATGAGCCAGGCAAGATGATGTGCTGCCAGGTGGCTGTGGCCCACTAGAATCTGAGACCCTACACCACCCTCCACAGAACTCTGTGGCCTGACAGAGTGAGAATAGTGTCCTAAGACCCTGCCTCCTCCTCTTTCTGTTGACCTCCCCACCATCCACCCACAGAGACACACCCATCTCTTGGAGGAGGAAGCTTAGGCCCAGATGGAAACAGTGTGAACAGAAGCTGAAATAAGTCACCTCTCACAGCTGTGAGTGGCTCTCCTAGGCCTCTTGGGGTGGGTGGTTGAAACAGCCCAGCAGGCTGTGGCAGGGCCTGTTTCATAAGACTGGGAGACCACATCTGCCCACTGCCAGATAGTGCCCTTTGAAAGGTGGCCTCCAGTAACCCTCACAACCCCAGTCCACATGGCGTGGAAACACCAAACAACTGCCTCAGACAGTCAGGTAAGCAGGGACAAGCAGGGACTCAGTGAGGACACCAGGAGGGTGTGACCGGGGGCAGTGGCTCAGCGGGAAGCTGGAAAATATTTATCTTATCCCAGATTTAATCAACTCTTGGGATCAGCACCCATGGATTTCCCTGTCTCCCTGGCTGGTTTCTCCTCACCTTTTTGACTCCTCCACCTCATAAGGCCCAGGGGCTCAGCCAGCACACCATCAGTCCCCAAATTTTAACTGTTTCCACACATCTGTCCCTTGATGACCCTCAGCAACACTTGCACATCTCTTGGCATTTCCAGGACCACAAGCCCCACCTCCCAGCCAAACCCCTCCACGGCTGAGCAAAGGCCCGCCTGCCACTGTTCCAGGCCAAAACACCCAGGCATTGTCCCCCTGACTGCTGTCGCACACCCACAGCTCATCTTTCAGAGAACACTGTGCTGCCCCCATCACCAACCTTCTCTTCCCCTGGGATGTGACAGTTGCCTACTGCTGCCCACAAATCCTTGGTCCAGCAGGCAGCCTCCTGAGCCCCTGTGACCAGTTGCACTCACACCTGTGATGGTCAATGCCACCAAGAGTCAAACCAAAGTCCTCAGAGGCCAGCCCTGGCCTCCTTCCAGCCCTGAAACTCCTAGAGCCCTGCACCCCAATATCCCCACATGCAGTATGGGTGCACATTTCCCACCCCCAGCCTGACACCCAGAGCCAACTCACCCAGGCAGTGAGCTCCATGGGTCAGGGATCTAGAGGCATGTCAGTGGCCCAGACCCTCCTCCCTTTCAAGAAAATCCTGACCATCAATGTAATCCTAGGGAGGTCATCCCCAAGTTTTTGGTCCCTCACATGCCTGTGGAGGGCAGGGCTTGGTGGATGGGAAGCACGTCCCACCCCAGACCAGCCCTTAGTGCCTGGAGTCTGGTCTCACGTGTTGTCAGCCTTGGCCTCCCATCTTCCTCACCTCCTGAGGATGGGGCACCTGCAATGCAGGAGACAGTGTGTGTGTGCCACGGCCCTGTGATGGCCCACATCCAGGTGCCTACTGATACTCAGCTGAGGGCAGTGTCCTTCTGTCCTGGAGCTCAGCCTTTGACTTTCCCCAGGAGGGCCCCAGCTGCCCCTCACTGATGGGGTTGGAGGCCTTCATTCAGGCAGCACCTTCTGGGGGTGCCCTCCTCTCTACCAATCATCAGAGAGACCCTCACGGAGCAGGTGCTGCAGCCACAAATCCTAAGACCCCTTGGGCCCTCCTGGTCCAGGCAGTCACTCAGTGAACATAGCCAGCAAGGTCCCTTCCTCACAGCCTGATTCAGATATGGCAGGCACCCTCTGTCACATGCACATGGAAGGGGTACAGCATGCACTGGGTGAGCTGCTGCAACTGTTGGCTCTGATTTCTTCATGGGAGGAGGTCAGTGCCTGCAGTAGTTAGGGCTCAGTAGGATGAGATCCAGGACACCAGCCTCGCACCAACCTTGACCCAGACAGTGAGCTCCATGGGACCCCTTCCAGGTGTGTGGCAGCTCAGTGTCACAGAGTTCCCACTGCTGAGGACCAATTATTCCTGCAGATAGGCCTGCCTCAGGTCCGGGACCTCAGTGGGTGAAGAATGTGAAGCACACACACTGAAACCTGGGACACAAGGCCTCAACATCCCCTCTGAAGACACGGTGGCACTCCCTCTTTGCAGGCACACCATTGGAGGCCACGGCAGCCATGAGTGAGCAAGGATCTGACTCAGAGCCTGGGGTTCTGCCAGACAACCCTCAAATTCCAGACTGGAAACTCTATCTCTAAAGGGCCAGAGGTCAGTATTATCAGCTTTGGCAACCGTTTTCTGTGCCAAGGGCTTAACCGTGCCACCATAGCCAGACAACAAACTTCCCCCTACCACCTGTAAATAAACAGGCATGGCTGGGCTCACGTAGAGCCTTATTCATGAACAGACAACAATCAAATTTCACAGGATCACGGAGTATAATTGTTTTGATTTGTTTCAACATTTGGAAATGTAAAATCCACTCTTAGCCCATGGGTGACACAAAAGCAGGTGGGGACAGGCTGCACTTGGCTGACCTCTGGCTGAGATGGAGCTCAGAGGTGTGGATGAGAGGATGGGATTTGGAAATGTAAAATCCACTCTTAGCCCATGGGTGGCACAAAAGCAGGTGGGGACAGACTGCACTTGGCTGACCTCTGGCTGAGATGGAGCTCAGAGGAGTGGATGAGAGGATGGGCAAGCCCAGCCTGCTCATAATAGAGATTCACCCCAGGAGGGGTCCCTCTCAGCACCCCCTCTCCATCCCTCATTTTGGCTTCAAGAGTAGCTCAAGTGGAGATTGGGGGAACAGAATGGTCCTCAGCAACAAGGATGGAGATGCCAGCTTAGGCAGCCATGTGGACATATCCACTCAACAATGCCCACTGCAGGCACCATGTACACCAAACCCTGCACAGTCATAACCAGCACAGGAGGCTGTGGTGAAGGCTCTTTGGTGTGGGGATCCTCTGGGGCAGGCAGCATTCTCTACCCTGCAGCTTATCTGGAAGTGCCACACAGCAGTCACACACTGATGAAAAGAGCAAAATACAAACAGGACACCAGGTTTGGCCAGTTGGGTCTCACAGGCCAGTGGAGTGAGGAATCCCAGGTGAGCCTACTAGGGTGGTGGCAGTGGGCTTCTTCCTACAGGGAGTTTGGGACCCCCAACTCACAACTGAAGACCCACATAAAGCCCCCACAGGCTCAGGGTATCTGTCAGTTATTAGGCAACAGGGTCGGAGCTAGAGCTACAGAGCAGGTGAGAAGCCCTGGTCATGTTGCCCTGAGGGCTGAGAAGCTGGGGTGGGGGTGCACATCTGGGGTCAAATGCAACTCCCCTGCCGAGTTCCTGCCCATTTCCCTAGGGACCACTAAGGCCTGAGACTCAGATACACGACACCTGATCATCACACCCAGGATTCCCTGCCAAGGTTAGAATGTCCAGTGCAGGCAGGCGGCCTGGGATTGGGGCTAGAACAAGGTTGGGGGTCCCACTGGGTAGGCCTGTGTCCCCAGACCCAGGTGGGATGGTTGACCCACCACTTGTCATTCTGCCAATCTGCAGCCTAGATGTGAGGGCCCAGATGCCCACTCTGGCCACACCAATCACACTTCCCAGCCAGACACAATTCTGCCCATCCCACCTAACCTGGCCACACATGCCCAGTGCCCACCAAGATTCTGCCAGCCAGAAGGACCCATGCTCATCTAAAGCATCCATACATGCCTGCATCCCATAGGGACCCACAGCTCAGGGACAGCTCCTGTGGACCCCAATGGTCAAGGGGTCTCCTGGCTTAAACCCCCGCTCTTCAGTCCTGGTCATCATGTCTTTTGGGGACCACCAAGAACTGGCCACTGATGGCCCCCAAGAAGGCAGAGAATGGGCTGGTCATGGCACCCTCAGGCCTGGGCCCTGGCCCCAGGGAAACAGCTGGTTAGTTCTGACTTGGGCTGGGTATTGACAACAGGTCAAGCCATGTGCACAAGTATTCTCTTCAATCTGGTCCAGCAGGAGGCTGGGGGACCCAGTGCAGCCCCCAGACCAGCCATGCACAGTGGTTCCAGAAATACGGGTTGGGGAGTGGGGAAGGGTCCCATACTCAGCCAAAAGCTGAACCCTGGCCTGCTCACCCACCCTGCACAGAGACCCCAGACTTCAGGCAGAGGCAGGCAGCAGAGTTGCCATCTTCTGGAATCCCATCCAGGGCCCACGAAGTCCTGAGAAAACTCAGCAAGGGCTGAGCTGAGGGAGTCAGGCCGGGGGATGCCAAGTGAAGGGCAGCATGCAACCAGGCGTGACTGGCAGTAAGAGTTCAGGATCTAGATGGCCCTGAAAATATGACAACAGGACAGAGGCCTCCTGAGCCCCTCTTCCCCAGAGTCCCCAGGACGGGCTCTTTCTTAATCAGTAAAATGGGGGCCCCACCCACACTCACACATGCGGTGGTGTCCACACACATCAGAGAATGAAATTTCTACTGTGCCGATGTGGGGGAAGAATATTCCTGTCCCCACATTCCCCAGGGTCATCCTCACATAGTGCTGAGCTTGGGGTGCCCAAGACAACAGTCCACTGATACAGCAGCCTGAGGGATGCTGTGTCCTGGAGGGAGCAGCGGGGCCTAGGGGACATTTCACAGAGCATCTCCCTGAGTTTATCATTAAACGGTCCTATGCCTCAGTCTCCTCCACTATCACACAAGGGAGAAATCCCGCCCCACACAGCTGGGGACCCAGCGAAGCCACCACACCAGGTTAAACGGCTGGAGTGTACAAATGCCGGGCTGAGAGTCCCTGCCTGGGGTGTCTTGCCCTGGGACTGAGGTCCACCATTCCATGGCCAGGCCAGCCTGTTGGGGAGGGCTCCCAGATCCAAGTCTCTGCAGTTGAGGCTCCCAAGTGCATTGGTGAAGGCACAGGGTGGGATGCAGTGAAACGACACCCCGTCATAAGAGCTGTGGGCAGACTTTAGAGAACAAGCATTAAACTAAGACTGAAGTCTGAGGCTGGCTCCGCCAAAGACGGGTTTGGGGTCACATGAGGGCTGGGGTTAGGGAAGGAGGAGTTCAGGTTTTAGACCTGCAGGAAGATCTGTGAAGTGCCCTTGGGTAAAGCACATGTTGCCTGGTGAATGCTTGAAAAGAGCCTAAGAAGAGGGGGCGTCTGGAAGGCCCTGCCGTGCCAAGTGAGAGGGTCCAGACTTCCCGCTTCGGCACCTGGGCTCATTCCGCAGTTTCCTAAGAAAGACAGAAAAAAAAAAAAAAAAAAAATTCTACAGGCCGGGGGGCTAATGGGGCTTTACTGGGACTATCTTGCCTAATCCTCCAAACGACCCAGCCACAGCAGCCTGTAAGTCCTCTGGGACAGTTGAGGAACCTGAGGTCATAGGAGGACAACCAGAAGGTCCAGGCAGAGGTCTCTAGGCCCCCACACGTCCCTCCGTGGCAGCTCCAACACCAGCTTTTTCACTGGCAAGGCACTCAGGCTGCTGGGCCACGCCCGCTCCCCTACGGATGGAAGGAGCTTCGCGCTGCTGCCTGGCTGGGGGCAGGGGCATCGCCCTCCCGCAACTCCGGAGCTGGTTGCTACCAGGGGAAGCGCCCGCGGGGTCCAGGAGCCTGGCGGTGCAAGTGTAGCGGCCCGTGCACCTGCTCCTGCCCTCGTCGCGGCCTCTGTCAGGACCCCGACGCTCCGCTGGACTCTGCCCTCCAGCGGGGCTGTGGCCCCATGGCTCGCGACAGCCGCCCCGCCTGCCATTCGGCTCCCTCCCCGGGGCAGAGGTCGCGACGTCCTCAGGCTGTGGCGCCGGCCTGCGACCCCTACGCCTGGCCCGGGCCCCAGCGGAGAAGGGCAACTGATCACCTGGGCTGGGAGGGTTGGGCAGGATCGGAAGCGGTGGTCCGGGGCCGCCTGGCCTGGACGCCTGGGTCGGCCGCCTGGCTCTGCCGCCTTTCCCGGCCGCGGTCGCTCCAGTCCCTCCCTGGCGGCTGCAATGCTCTCTCAGGACAGGGGCCATAAACTCTGCAGAGCGGGAAGCCGTGCTCTGTCGGGGCTGCCACAGGGACCGCTCGAGATCCGAGCCCGCCAGATGCCCCTGGCGACTGCTGGCTCCTGACCCCCTGAGTGGGTGTCCGAAGAGCTCGCTGCCCACCCAGCGCTGCAGCCTAGGCTCCTGCGTGTGCGCTCTGGTGGGTCCCTGCTAGGGAGGACCCTATGGGCCAGCTTCCCACTCCCAGTTCCCAAGCCGCACCCACCGTAGCTCCCTGGGCTAGGGGACTGGATCCTAGGGGCCTTGGGGCTGGGAAGCAGGGGTGTTAGGGGAAAGGGAGGGACCGAGGGCAGCCCCTGATGTGTGCACAGCGAGGTCGAGGACAGGCTTCCGTTGCTCAGCGTGAGGCTTCAGCTGGGACTGTGCTGGGGCTTGGAGGGTGGTATCGGTGCAGGAAGTGATGTCAGGGAGGCTTCGGCAAGAAGGAGCCTCAGAGCTGATGCCTGGGGTGTGAGCTGCTCATTTTCAGGTGGAAGAGGGCAGGACGGAATTGCAGGGGGAGACGACTGTGTGTGTGCACACCTGAGGGTGAAGGGGCCGCATCCTGTCTACCTGACCTATGAAATAAGGGAGACTACCCCAGAAGCAGCGGGTTCACTGCTCCATTGATTAAGCAAGTCTGGGATGCACATGTGGCTAAGCTGTGAGTTCTGTGCCAGAGGTCCCAACACCCACTCCCTCAGGAAGACAGGTTTGGAGGTTGTGTGTTTGTCAGGCCTGAGAATGTAGAGCAGGGGCCAGAGACACCAGGTAGGGGGAACCCACCCTAGAGCTCTGAGGGATGACGATGTGTGTAGCTGGTGGCAGAGCCTGAGCTGGCCCAAGGTTGCAGGGTGGTGACAGATTCAAGGCATAGCGGGGACTGGTGACCTAAATTCCCAGAATGTTCCAGCCCGGCCTCCCGGTCCAGCCAGCAAGTAGTGGGTGCTGCCCTGCAAAGACTCTGGGGGTGCCTCAGCCCCCCTCACCACAGGTAACTGGTGACTTCTGTGTCTACTCTCAGAAGAAGAGGTATCTTCTCTCACTTTCAGGCAAGCCCAGGAAAGTCAGGGGCCTACCTGAGCCAAAGAGGAGAGTAGGCAATGCTTCAGCCCAGTGTTTCTGCCTCACCTGGCTTGTAGCCTTGGGGACTTGATTTGCATCGCAGGAAAATGGACAATGAAAGCCCCTCCCTGACTGGCTTCTCACTCCACTCTGACCAGCCCACTGCACAGTGCCCACCCTGCAGCTCCGGGTACAGACTGTGTACCTGCAGCTCCACATACAGAGGCTGAGCAGGCTCTGGGCTGACCTCAGGGCCTTCTGATGGCTCCAAACGTTGGGATGCCTCATGCTCACCGTTTGGCACCCACCTGACTGTTCAGCGTGTCTGCTGTATGCCATCCCCAATGCCTGTTCTAGACAAGGCCAAGTCCCTCAGGAGTTGCAGAGGGAACTGAGCTGGGATCTAAATCCCAACTCACTGAACCCCAAGTGGGCTGTGCAGCCTCCCCCTTCAGTTCACAATTCCAGGCAAGTCCCCTCCAGGGATGTGATCCCAGGGGCCACAGAGCACATTCTGGCATAACCAATTCACTGCTTAATTAAACAGTTACTGAAAAGTCCAGGATGGGTGCGGGCCCGACATTAATGCCTTTGTGGAAAGAGCTGGCAGGTGGAGCAAGTCCCAGAGGCCAGCCATAGGAAAGCGAACATAGAATTTGCCTATGCTGGAACCCTCTGAGGTCCCTGCAGGCAGGAGGGTCCAATGGAGGTCTAGCCACCTCTCCCAGGTTGGTGCTCACAGCCCCTCCCTGGCTCCCTCTCTCTACGTCTGCACCTGCTGGTCTCTGGGAGAGGAGCATCCATTCATCTTGTTTACATAGCTCTCTGCTCCATTTCCATGAGGATAGTCTTCTTGGCAGAAATGCCCAGTAGGGGGTCCTGAGCCTGTCCTGGCTGTTCTCTAAGTGCCAAAGTCAGTGACAGGGACTTGAAAACTCCAGACTTATTAACATTATTTTCTGCACTTTATGCTTTCAGGGTTGCTTTTTTCTTAAAATGTGTAAAAACAAATATTGAGATTATGTAATTACATAATTTGGATTCTGTCATCACTTGGACCTTTTATTTTCCTGAAGTTTATTTGTATGTATGTATATCAAACATTGAATTTTTCTTCCTTACTGAAATTGTTAACCATTTTAGAGGGCAAATCTTTTTAAAAAAAATCCTCTAATTTCTATAAACATTTCTAGTTACATATATGTTTTGTATACCTAATACACTACTTTGGAATTCCTTGAGGCCTAATGGCATCAGGGTGCTCTGGTTCTGTTGTTATTTCTGAATGACATTGACTTTGGTGCTCTTCATTTTGAGTATTTTAAAGTATTAGATGGTGTGATTGCATTTGACAGGTCTGAATTGATGCACTGTTCAGTGTTTTGGGTTGAGCTTAGGGTTTACTTGAGCTACGGATTGGAGAATTGTCTTCCACAGGGGATTGTCTTAGATTTTTCTGTTTGTCCCTCAATATCCACCTGGAAAACATTTGAATTAATTTATATTCACTTAAATATTACTGCAAAAACTGTGTACAAAAACCACAAAGTATAATTTGTGCAATTGACCACATATTCTGTTGTCCAGCATTTATGGTGGTTTGTAGTGGAAAAGATTTTTAGAATATGTGGATTTTCATAATATTCCCAGAAGCCCAGATAGCCACACTTTACCTTTGGAGGAAATAATTCTCAGAATACTGCACACAATCACCTTTGGAAGGGGCTTAAATCCCCAGCAGAAGCTCTGATATTTTGAAGTCTGTATTGTGTGTTATTTCCGGAATACAGCAATCATGGCAATGTTATTAAATGATTCAAATATGAGACGCTGTTATGCCTAACATAGATTCTATGTGATCATGCCTTTTGGCTGAGGACAATACTCCTGTCTTGGAATTATTGATACTTAGATTCTAATTGCTAATAAGTCAGAAAATTAGGAACACCAAATTTCAGTCTTCTCAAGAGCACTCCTCTTATTAAATTTGAATTTTTACCTTTATCACATGCAAAAGAAATTGTTGTTAGCAAAGTGTTTAATGTTTTCCAGATTATAGATTGCTATTATTAGTTATCATTTCATTGTTAATTTTTAAAACCACAGAGGTGGAAGGATCAATATGTTTTTCAATATACCTTAAGGAATTTATTAAATTTTCATGGGTGTCCTTTAGGAGGCTGAGGAAGTTATTTCTATTGCCAGATTTCTGGAAGATTTATCGGGAGTGAGTGTCAGGCTTTGTCAGATATCTGTTGAAACCATCATGGTCTTTTTCTTTATTCTATTAATGCGGTGTGTTACATTGATTTATGTGTAAATTTGTATTGGTAAGATAATTCCACTTGGTTATATGGTCTAACATTTTTTTTCTAATTTTTCTTAATTTTTATTAGAGATGAGGCCTCACTCTGTCACCCAGGTTGAGGTGGAGTGGCACAATCACAGCACACTATAACCTCAAACTCCTGGGGTCAAGTGATCCTGCCACCTCAGCCTCCTAAGTAGCTGGGACTACAGGTGTGCACCACCATTCCAGGTTTGTCTAACATTTTTATGTGTTGCTTCATCCAGTTTGCTAGAGTTTTTGAAAATTTCTGTCTTTATTCATGAGGGCTAATAGTCTGCACATTTATTTTCTTGTGATGTTTTCATCTGATTTGTTATCTGGGTAAAAGTGGCCTCAAAAATGAATTGATGTTTTCCTGCTTTTCTGTTTTGCAAGTGTTTGTGAAGGATTGGTTATTCATTAAGTGTTTAATAGAATTCACTAGTAAAGCTATGTAAGCCTGGGCTAGACAAATAAAGAGTTTTCATTAGTCTAATCTATTTACGTGCTGCATGAGTATGCATATATTCTCTTTCTTCTTGAGTTTACTTTTACAATTTGTATATAGCAGGGAATTTCTTTCTAATTTGTAGTATTTCATTCTTCTAGGTTTTCATGGCAGTTGAGATGTAAGAATAAAAATAATGTTGGGTGAAGGAAGTTGTGGACAACCTGTGAATATCCCAACATCTGTTGTAGGAAGGTTAAGATTATTTTTCTTGCTGTACATAACACTCATAGTGTGAGAGAACTATAACGTTGTATATAAACAGAACTAGGAAAATGTGCCATTTGTCTTAGTATTTAATGAAGATGTAAATCTGGACCTACCTCCTCTCTTTTATTAATATGTAGCCAGGACACCAACGCATATTTGAATAAGGACAAACAAAATGTCAGCAAATGAAGAGTGGTATTCATTGCTTAAAATGTGATGAGATATAGTGGTGAATATTTACATAGAATCCATGATGTGCTAGGTACTATTTCAAGCCATTTTCACTTACAGTTTTAATACCAATGACATTAAAATGTATAACACAAATCTTCATATAAATAAAAATTACATTGAAAATAATATTAGGTGACACTAAATCTGTCATAGAAATAAACATATTTATAAAACATAAAGTAACATCAAGTATTAAATAAATTTTAGAAAGTTTGATTGCTAATCAGATGAACAAAGTGATTAGCCTTTTTATCCAGTAAAAAAGGCATATACGTTATTTGCAAATTCCAGAGACAGATATTTTAAATATTGATGCTTAAGACCTAAAAATGTATCACTGACTTCATGGAAGTAGATATTCAATAGGTGATATTTTCTAGGCTCTGTGAAATTACATCAGAAAAATGTGAATTAGAATATAACCCATAAATAATATCTGACCACATACAAAGTAATTGAAGATCAATTTAAATAACTATTTGATTAAGAAATAGAGACTGGAGTAAATTTACAGGGTCAGTGAGGATCAAAGAAGGAAGCATTGACACTGGAGCTCAAGGACCTGGGATTACAGAAGAGATTCTACTAGTGCTAACTTATTGCTCCAGAGAAAAGATCAATTCTGTTCTTGTGCAGGTACTATTCATCAAGAAAGGGATTACAACTTCAGAAATGTGTTCAAATTATATCCATACTTTGACATATTAATGTGGTAATCACAACATACACATAACTACTCGCTGTGGAATCTTGGGGAGGGGGTGTCCCAAATAAAGAGACTGAGGAGTTCTCATAAGAACTCAGTGTCTGCTAGAAAATATCTAGTAAAACGTTTTGTTTATGTGGGAAGTGTGGATGTTTCTGCATCAAAAGTTTCAAGAATCCCTAAAATGTACAATGGAGATGAGGAGAAAATATCAGATTTCTGCAGCACCAGAAATGAGACAAGAAAAAATTCAGGAGAGTTGTAAATGTGAAAAGCCAATGGCTGGTCATACAACAACATTGATAACCTTGTGCCAGGGCAACTAGAATAAACACATAAACATATAGATTGAAAATATTTACAATATTAGATCTGCTTTATGTGAGAACTAAATTATAAAGATAGAAGCATACAAGAAAATAAGTTACCAGAATTTAAGCTACCAGAGTAAATTAGATTACACATATATTTCTGATATTGAAATTGTCACAAATGTTTAAGTTGGTAGTGGAAGACAAAGGAAATATAATCTTGGGAGTTCTAGGGCCATGCCCACTGCTGGTGCTTCTCCACACTACTACAGCTGATGCTTTCTGGAAAGCACCATCTTCTGGCAGACCAACCAGCACAAATGTAGAATATTAAACCACCAAAGCTAAGGACTTTCACAGAGTCCATTGCACCCTTCACTACTCCCACTGGAACAGGTGCTGGTATCCTGGTATCCATGGAAGAGATCCACAGATGATTCACATCACAGGACTCTGCAGACAACCCCTAGTACCAGCCCAAAGCCAGATAGACCTGCTGGGTGGCCTGACCCAGAGGAGAGACAACAATCAATGCACTTCGGCTCACAGGAAGCCACACCCATAGGAAAATGGGGAGAGGACTATGTCAAGGAAACATCCCATAGGAGAAAAGTGTCTGAATAAGAGTCTTCAGCCATAAACCTTTCATCTGAGAGAGCCTACCCAAATGAGAAAGAACCAAAAAGTCAACCCTGATAACATAACAAAAGCAATTCAGGTTACTTATTAATCTAATCAGGGAGGGGTCAGAGAAAGGCGAAGCCCAATACAAGAAAATCCAAAAAATGATACAAGAAGTGAAGGGAGAAATATTCAAGAAAATAGATAGCTTAAAGAAAAAAAATAAAAAATTCAGGAAACTTTGGGCACACTTTTAGAAATGTGAAATGCTATAGAATGTCTCAGCGATAGAAATGAACAAGTAGGAGAGAGAAATTCAGAGTTTGAAGACAGGGTCTTTGAATTAACCCAATTCAATAAAGACAAACAGAAAAGAATAAGAAAATATGAGCAAAGCCTCCAAGGAGTCTGGCATTCTTTTAAATGATGAAACTTAAGAGTGATTGGTGTACCTGGGGAGGAAGTGAAATCTAAAAGCCAGGAAAACATATTTGGGGGAATAATCAAGGAAAACTTCCCTGGCCTTGTGAGAGACCTAGACATCTGAATACAAGAAGCACAAAGAACACCTTGGAAATTTATCACAAAAAGATCTTAGCCTAGGTACATTTTCTGTAGGTTATCCAAAGTTAAGACAAGGGAAATAACCTTAAGAGCTTTGAGACAGAAGCACTAGGTAACCTATAAAGGAAAACCTATCAGATTAACAGCCAATTTCTCAGCACAAACCTTAGAAACTAGATTGGATTGGGACCCTTTCTTCACCCTCCTCAAACAAAACAATTATCAGCCAAGAATTTTGTATCAACTGAAACTAAGCATCATATGTGAAGAAAAGATACAGTCATTTTCAGACAAGCAAATGCTGACAGAATTTGCCATTAGCAAACCAGCACTGTAAAAGCTGCTAAAAGGAACTCTAAATCTTGAAACAAATCCTGGAAACACATCAAAACAGAACCTTATTAAAGTACAAATCACATAGGGCCTGTGAAACAGAAATACAAGTTGAAAAGCAAAAACAAAGTACAGAGGCCACAAAGAGCATGATGCAAGCAATGGTACCTCAAATTTTGATACTAACATTGATGTAAATGGCCTAAATACTCCACTTAAAAGACACAGAACCATGGAATGCATAAGTACTCACCAACTAACTATCTGCTGCCTTCAGGAGACTCACCTAACACATAAGGACTTACATAAACAAAGAAAGTGATAGAAAAAGGCATTTCATGCAAATGGACACTACAAACAAGCAGTGGTAGCTATTCTCATATGAGACAAAACAAACTTTATAGCAACAGTAGCTAAAGGAGACAAAGATAGACAGTACATAGTGGAAAAAGGTCTCATCCACCAGAAAAATACAACAATCCTAAACATATAAGCACCTAACACTGGAGCTCCCAAATTTATAAAACAATTACTAGTAGACACAAGAAATGAGATAGACAGCAACACAATAATAGTCGTGGACTTCAATACTCCACTGACAGCACTAGACAGGTCATCAAGTCAGAAAGTCAGCAAAGAAACAATGGATTTAAACTATACCTTGGAAGAAATGGACTTAACAGACGTATACAGAATATTTCATCCAAATCCCACAGAATACACATTCTATTCAACAGCACATGGAACTTTCTCCATGATAGACCATATGATAGGCCATAAAATGAGTCTCAATAAATTTAAGAAAATTGAAATTATATCATGAATTCTCACAGATCATTGTAGAATAAAACGGAAAACTCCAAAAGGAATCTTCAAAACCATGCAAATTCATGGAAATTAAATAACCTGTCCCTGAATGAGCATTGAGTCAAAAATGAAATCAAGATGGAAATTAAAAAAAAGTTTTTCTAACTAAATGACAACAATGACACAACCTATCAAGACCTCGGGGATACAGCAAAGGCGGTGCTAAAGGGAATTTTATAGCCCTAAGCGCCCATATCAAAAAGCCTGAAAGAGCTCAAACAGACAATTTAATGTCACACCTCAAGGAACTAGAGAAGCAGGAACAAGCCAAACCCAAACCCAGCAAACAAATGAAATAACCAAGAACACAGCAGAACTAAATAAAGTTGCCCACAACAACAACATTAACAAAAAATAAAAACAAATAAACAAAACAAAAAGTTTGTTTTGAAGGGGGCCAGCCCCTCCACACTTGTGGGTATTTCTTGTCAGGTGGGACAAGAGATTGAGAAAAGAAATAAGACACAGAGAAAAAGTATAGAGGAAGAAAAGTGGACCCAGGGGACCAGCACTCAGCATATGGAGGACCTACACTGGCACCGGTCTCCGAGTTGCCTCAGTATTTATTGATTACTATTTTCACTATCTCAGCAAGGGGAATGTGGCAGGAAAGCAGGGTGATAGTGTGGGAAAGGTCAGCAAGAAAACATGTGAGCAAAGAATCTGTGTCGCAAATAAGTTCAAGGGAAGGTACTATGCCTGGATGTGCATGTAGGCCAGATTTATGCTTTTCTCTACCCAAACATCTCAGTGGAGTAAAGAGTAACAAAGCAGCATTGCTGCCATCATGGCTTGCCTCTTGCTACAAGGCGGTTTTTCTCTCATCTCAGATAGAACAAATGTACAATTGGGTTTTATACCAAGACATTCCATTTTCAGGGGCAGGAAGGAGACAGAGGCCTTCCTCTTATCTCAGCCTCAAGAGGCCTTTCTCCTTTACTAATCCTCCTTGGCACAGACCCTCCATGAGTGTCAAGTTGGGTAGACAGTCGGGTATTTCCCATCCCACGAGGCCATATTTCAGACTATCACATGTGGAGAAACCTTGGACAATACCCAGCTTTCCAGGGCAGAGGTCCCTGCAGCTTTCCACAGTGCATTGTGCCCCTGGTTACTTGAGAATTCAGAAAGATGATGACTTTTATTAGCATTCTACCTTCAAATATTTTGTTAGCAAAGCACAGCCTGCACAGCCCTAGATCCCTTAAACCTTGATTCCATGCAACACATGTTTCTGTGAGCTCAAGATTGGGGCTAAAGTTACAGATTAACAGCATCTCAGGGCAAAGCAATTGTTTATGGTACAGGTCAAAATGAAATTTCTTATGTCTTTTTTTTCTACATAGACACTGTAACAGTCTGATCTCTCTTTCTTTTCCCTACATGGTTCTTTAAAAAGACAAATGAAATTGATAGACCACTAGCAAGATTAACCAAGAAAAGAGGAGAGAAAATCCAAATATCCTCACTAAAAAAATGAAACAGGGGATATTGCAACTGACACCACTGAAATATTAAAGATCATTCAAGGGTACCGTGAACATCTTTAGGCACATAAACTAGAAAACCTAGAAGAGATGGATAAACTCGTGGAAAAATATAACCCCCCTAGCTTAAATCAGGAAGAATTAGATACCATAAACAGACCAATAACAAGCAGCGAGATTGAAATGGTAATTTTAAAATTACCATCAGAAAAAGGCTGAGGACAAGACAGATTCAGAGCAGAATTCTATCAGACATTCAAAGAATAATTGATACCAATCCTTTCACACTATTCCACAAGATAGAGAAAAAACGAACTCTTCCTAATTCATTCTATGAAGCCAACATCACCCTAATACCAAAACCATGGGAGGACATAACCAAAAAGAAAACTACATACCAATATCCTTGATGAATACAAATGCTAAAATCTTTAACAAAATACTAGCTAACTGAATCCAACAACATATCAAAAAGATAATCCACCATAATTAAGTGGGTTTCATACCAGTGATGCAGGAATGGTTTAATATATGCAAGTCAATAAATGTTATATGCCACATAAACGAAGACAAAACTCACATGATCATATCAATAGATGCAGAAAAAGCATTCAACAAAATCTAGCATGCTTTATGATTAAAGCAAAATAGCTGTACAAGGGACATAGTTTAATGTAATAAAAGCCATCTATTACAAACCCACAGCCAACATCATACTGTATGGGGAAAAGGTGAAAGCTTTTCCTCTGAGAACTGAAACAAGAGAAGGATATCCACTGTCACTGCTGCTCTTCAACATAGTAGTGGAAGTCTGAGCCAGAGCGAGTGAATAAAAGAAAGAAATAGAGGAAATCCAAATCGGTAAAGAGGAAGTCAAACTGTCACTGGTTGCTGATCATATGGTCTTTCACCTTGAAAACCCTATGGACTCCTCTAGAAAGCTCCTAGAACTGACAAAAGAATTCAGCAAAATTTCCAGATACAAGATTAATGTACACAAATCAGTAGCTCTTCTATACACCAACAGCTACCAAGCAGAGAATCACATAAAGAACTCAACCCCTTTTAAAATAGCTGCAAAAAACAAACAAACAAAAACTTAGGAGTATATCTAGCAAAGGAATCGAAAGATCTCTACAAGAAAAATTACAAAACACTGTTGAAAAAAATAATAGATGTAGCGAAGAATGGTGGCACCTGCCTGTAATCCCAGCAACTCAGGAGGCTGAGGCAGGAGAATCACTTGAACCCAGGAGGTGGAGGCTGTAGTAAGCCAAGACCATGCCATTACACTCTAGCCTCGGTGACAAGAGCAAAACTTCCTTGAAAGAAAGAGAGAGAGAAAGAAAGAAAGAAAGAAAGAAAGAAAGAAAGAAAGAAAGAAAGAAAGAAAGAAAGAAAGAAAGAAAACAAAAAAGGAAACAAAAGAAAGAAAGGAAACAAAAGAAAGAAAGAAAACAAATCATAGATGACACAAACAAATGGAAACACATCTCCATGTTCATGGACGGGTATAACCAATATTGTGAAAAATTACCATTCTGTTAAACGCAATCTACAAATTCAATGCCATCCCCATCTGAATACACCATCATTTTTCAGAGAATTACAAAAACAATTCTAAAATTCATATGGAACCCAAAGAGACCCGCATAGTCAAACCAAGACCAAGCAAAAATAACAAACCTGGAGGCATCACACCACTTGATTTCAAACTGTACAATAAAGCCATATCTACCAAAACAGCATGATACTGGTATAATTTTTAGGCACATAGACCAATGGAACAGAATAGAGAACTCAGAAATTAACCCAAACACTTACAACTGATCTTTGCCAAAGTAAATGAAAACATAAAGTGGGGAAAGGACACCCTTTTCAACACACAATGTTGAGATGATTGGCAAGCCACATATTGGAGAATAAAACTGGAACCTCATCTCTCACCTTATACAAAAATCTACTCAATATAGATTAAGAACTTAAACCTAATTCCTGATCTATAAAAATTCAAGAACACTGGATAAACGGAACCCAAAAGCAAATGCAATAAAAACAAAGATAAATAGCTGGTACATAATTAAACTAAAGAGCTTTTGCATGGCAAAGGAAACTGTCAGCAGAGGAAATAGCCCACAGAGTGGGAGAAAACCTTCACAGTCTATACATCTGAGAGAGGACTAATATCCAGAACCTACAACAAACTCAAACAAATCAGTAAGACAAAAACAAACAACCCCATCAAAAAATGGGCTAAGGACATGAATAGACAGTTGTCAAAAGAAGATATACAAGTGACCAACAAGCATAAAAAAAAAATTCTCAGCATCACTGAAGATCAGGGAAATGCAAATCAAAACCACAATGCAATATCACCTTACCTACTACAAGCCAAAAATAAAAAAAAAAAAACAGTAGATGCTGCTGTGAATGCAGTAAACAGAGAACACTTCTACACTGCTGGTGGGAATGTAAACTAGTACAGCCACTATGAAAAACAATGTGGAGATTCTTTAAAGATCTAAAAGTAGAACTATCATTTGATCCAACAATGATCAAATGATCAGGGGAAAATAAATCATTATTCAAAAAAGATACTTGCACACACATGTTTATAGCAGCACAATTCACAATTGCAAAATCGTGGAACCAAGCCTAATGTCCATCAATCAACAAGTGAATAAAGAAACATTTATGTATATATAAAATCACATATATATATAAAACCATATATATACACACATATATATACACATATATATAACCATAAATATACACTTACATATAACCATATATATGTGTGTGTATGTATGCATATATATATGGTATACTATGTAGCCATAGAAAGGAATGAATTAACAGCATTTGCAGTGACCTGGATGAGATTGGAGACTATTGTTCTAAGTGATGTAACCCAGGAATGGAAAACTCATCATCATATGTTCTCACTAATATGTAGGAGATAAGCTATGAGGACACAAAGGCATAAGAATGATGCAATGGACTTTAGGGACTTGGGATAAGAGTGGGAGGGAGGTGAGAGATAAAAGACTGAGAATATGGGCAGTGTATACTGCTTGGGTAATGAGTGTCCCATAATCTCACAAATCACCACTAAGGAACTTACTCATGTAACAATACCATCTGATAACTTATGGAAAAATAAAATTAAAAAATGAAAAACAAAATATAACACACCAAGAAAGTGAAGAGACAACCCATAGAATGGAAAAAAATAATTGCAAACTACTCATGTGACAAAAGATTTATAACTGCAATATATAAGGAGCTCGAAAAAATTTAATAACCTGGTCAACAAAGGCCAAAGATATTTAAATATATATTTCTCCAAAGAAGACATAAAAATGGCAAGCAGGCATACGAAAAAGTGCTTAACATCACTGACAGAGAAAGGCAAATTGAAACTGCAGTGCAATGTCATCTCACTGGAGTTAACATGGCTTATATTCAAAATACAGGCAATAACCAATGCTAGAGACAATTTAGAGAGAAGGGAACCCTCTTATGCTGTTCGTGGGAATGTAAATTAGTACAACCACTATAAAGAACAGCATGGAATTTCCTAAAAACCTAAAAATTGAGCTACCACATTATCTGGCAATCCTACTGTTGGGTATATAACCAAAAGAAAGGAAACAAATATGTTGGGATATCTATACTCCTGTGTTTGTTGCAGCACTATTTACAATAGCTAGGGTTTGGAAGCAACCTGAGTGTCCATCAAGAATTAATTTAAAAATGTGGTACATATACACTATGAAGTACTTACTATTCAGCCATAAAGCAGAGTGAGAAATAGTCATTTGTAAGACCATGGATGGAACTGGAAATCATTATGTTAAGTGAAATAGCTAGAAACAGAAAGACAAACATAACATGTTCTCACTTATTTATGGGGTCACACAATCAATTCACTTGAACTTATGAACATAGAGAGCAAAAGGATGACCACCAGAGGCTGGAAAGGATAGTGGGGAGCTACAGTGAGGTGCACATTGTTCATGGGTACAAAAAATAACTAGAATGTATCAGAGAACCCACCTTGATAATTCTTTGTGGGTTCTTTTCTATTTCCCTAAATTTCAGCTGGTCTGAGAAATAAAGGGAAAGATTACAAAGAAAGAAATTTTAAAGCTGGGTATCCAGGGGAGATACCACATGTCGGCAGATTCCTTGATGCCCCCTGAGCTGTAAAACCAGCAAATTTTTATTAGTGATTTTCAAAAGGGGAGGGAGTGTACGAATAGGGTGTGGGTCACAGAGATCATATGCTTCATGAGGTAATAAAATGTCACAAAGCAAATGGAGGCAGGGTGAGATCACAGGACTGGGGTGAAATTAAAATTGCTGATGAAGTTCTGGGCACATGCAGCCATTGATGACGTCTTATCAGGAGACAGGGTTTGAGAGCAGACAACAGGTCTGACCGAAATTTATCAGGTGGGAATTTCCTTGTCCTAATAAACCTGGGAGTGCTACGGGAGATCAGGGCTTATTTCAACCCTTATCTACAATTGTAAAAGACAGACATTCTGAAACCGGCCATTTCAGAGACCTCCCATTGGGAATACATTCTCCTTCTCAGAGATGTTCCTTGCTGAGAAAAATAATTCAGTGATATTTCTCCTATTTTCTTTTGAAAGAAGATAAATATGGCTCTGTTCCACCCAGCTCTCAAGCAACCAGACTTTAAGGTTATCTCACTTGTTCCCTGAACACCACTGTTATTCTGTTCTTTTTTCAAGATGGCCAGATTTCATATTGTTTAAACAATTTGTGTGGTTAACACAATCACCACAGGGTCCTAAGGTGACATTCATCCTCAGCTTATGAAGATGACAGGATTAAGAGATTAAAGTAAAGACAGGCATAGGAAATCACAAAAGAATTGATTGGGGAAGTGATAAATGTCCATGAAACCTTCACAATTTACGTTCAGAGATTGTAGGAAAGATAGGCATAAGAAATTTTAGAAGTATTAATTTGGGGAACTAATAAATGTCCATGAAATCTTCACAATTTATGTTCTTCTGCCATGGCTTCAGCCAGTCCCTCCATTTGTGGTCCCTGACTTCCTGCAGCATCTCTCATTTTCTTTTTATATAAGTGTGCCATGGTGATGAAGGCTTATTCATTCTCTCGATTTTGATGCAGGATTCTTCGACTGGTCTGGCATACTAAAGGAAAGCCGATCAAACAGAGAAACATAATTCCAAAATTTACTACAGTGGAGCCCCCAATAGATTTAATCCAAGTCATGGGATTTAGTCCATAAAGATTTTTGCCACCTGATTTAATGCCTCAACTCCAGGCATAATAAGCTTGAGAGGCTTCAAAAATTTGTTTCTTTAATTTAGTTATGTCCAATGGTAAATTATCTTCCCTAACCAGAAGGTGTTCTTGACCATTTCCCATGAATTATCAGCCTCATTATAGGAATAAGGGGTGATACAGAAATCTGAATTTTTCCAATCGCACTGCATTTGCATGTAATGTTTGAGATTCACTAGTGGATCTCCAAGCCAAATAACAGACTGTCTTAAATCATTAATTTGGTTAGCCAATTTTTGATCAATGCCTTGTTGAGAATTCCACATTTGGGTGGAATTGGCTTGCCAAACATTAACAAAATGAGCCATTTGAATAGATTGATGTAACGTCATTCCAGCAGTGACGGCCATTGCAGTGACTGTAATTAGGCCCATGATCACAGCGATTAAAGTGAAAACAACTCTCTTAGATGTTCTTTCTGTAACACTTCATTAATTAAATGTATTGAGGGGGAGAATTCCCAATGTTTGGGCAAAGTTACCAGAATCCAGATTCCTTCTTGAGCTTGAACCAACATTATACTTTTCTTGGAGTCAAAATGGGAGTTAATACAAGTGTATAAATGACAATTAATGCATTGGACGTTTGATTGTTCATCCAAAATTTGATATTTCCCACTAACAGCATGTAAGGAGGCTTAACACAACCCTGTATGGGAATAGTCAAGTTGGAGGTATGTAAAGCAGAATGTCTGGATCTATGTTGATACTGACCGAAGGGGATGGTAATGGGGACAAAAGACAGAAAAGTTTCACCTTCCCATACTCACAGTCCAGACATGGCAATAGCCAATTTCCAAAGTTCTGGGTGCTCTGGGCTCAGAATGTGGAGTATCATATGAGGCCTCGGGGGTATTGTCTTTATCTTCCTATTTTAAGGGAAGGAAAGAGCTAACCCTCCTATGCAAAGTAGAGTGATGTTTCTCCTTCTCCTGAAAGAAATAAAAGAAGTGTTCTCCAGGCATTCCTTTCCACCAGAGGAGCAGTTGTTTTATAAATAGCCCTTTGGTGCCCAGTCTATTACTAAACCTTATGAGTCATTTTTTAATATTACTGCATGTGAGTTGACACAACCTTCCCAAATTAAAGATTTAGATGTGCCCTCAAAATTTCTAGGGCATGGTTTTCCTGCAGGTTTATATTGAAAGTATGGGTTATCTCCCATTACTCCCCTTTCATTTGTTTTTAAGGAGAAAGGGAGAGGCTGGAGACCAAATATCCCAGTTCCTTTGTAGTTGATCTCTCTGGAATATAAGCAGCCAGACTTGAGTTTCTTGATGGATACAACCAGGTGTATGTCTAAGGCACAGAGTGGGGTATTTATAATCCATGGTAACATTAATTGCAGTGCCTTCTTCTCCTGGTTGAGCAGGGCAACGGTGATCTCTAGCTCCAGGCATCCACTCAACTATTGTTAGTATAGATTTCTGCATGAGCATCTATCCTGGTGAGAGGTTGAATAAGTGGAGGAAAAGGCACATAAGCCCAATAAGAAGAATTATGTGTAGCAGATAAATCAGCGTGAGAGGAAACTGGTGAGACAGAAAGTGTAAGGAGAATTATTAATTAAAACCTAGTGTAAGTGAGATTTAGTGTTGAAGGAAGAAGAGAACAGAGGGATGTTATTTTTAGACTAATAGAAATGGTGAGAATTTTAGGTTTGTAAGGATAAAAAGAAAGGTAATCAGGAGAAGTCAGATTAGTTAGATGGGTCTCCATTGCCATCAGGGAGGATTGAATTAGACCCATTTTGATTTGTTGTGCCAGCTTTTAGGGAGTTGGCATGGATCTCACCATGCCTGAGGGGAGTCTCTGACATAGGTGTATTTTCTCTGTGGTTTTTGTTAGATGATCTCCTGGTGAAACACAAGCATATCCTCTTTCCCACTTTAAGTAGAATCAGGGACAATATTTAAAGGTTTGGGGAAATCCTTTAAGGCAGTAATTACAGCATTTAACTCTGCCCTTGAGCAGAGGTATAAGGGGTAGAAATAAGCTTGTTTGTAGGACCTACATAACCAGCATTGCCATTACTGGAGCCATCAGTGAACACTGTAACAGCCTCAGGAATGGGCTAATCTTTGGTTAATTGAGGGACCACCAAAGAAGTCATCTTTATAAAATCAAATAATTTATTCTTTGGATAACAATTATCAATAATGCCAATAAAATCAGCCATGTGAATTTGCCACAGTACCAAATGTTGAAAGGCGGCTTGAACTTTGAGCTGATTTAAAGGAACTACAATTAAATTAGTATCAAATCCAGAAATTTTAAGTATTCTACACAATGCCTGTCCAATTAAGATGGCTATTTGGTCCAGATAAACAGACATAGTTTTTGACACAGAATAAGGAAGAAGACACCACTCCTCTAAATCATTATGTTGAGCTATTAGTCCCATAGGAGAATGCAATGAAATGAAAACCAGAAGCTGAAAAGGCTGAAATGGATGTACTCTAGATAACTGGTTGGTCTGGATTCTTTCCTCTGTATTCCCATTCTAGTAAAGCCTCAGTGACCAAAGTCCTGGGACTGCGGAGATCAGAATTTCCCCACAGCATAGAAAACAAGTTAGACATGCATAGATGTGGGGAAAAGGAAGAGAGATCAGATTTTTAATGTGTCTGTATAGAAAGCAGACATAAGAGACTCCATTTTAATCTGTAACCTTACCCCCAAACATGTGCTCCCTGAAACATGTGCTGTGTCAACTCAGGGTTAAATGGATTAAGGGGTGTGCAAGATGGGCTTTGTTAAACAAATGCTTGAAGGCAGCATGCTCATTAAAGAGTCATCACCACTCCCTAATCTAAAGTACCCAGGGACACAAAACTCTGCAGAAGGCCACAGGGACATCTGCCTTGGAAAGCCAGGTATTGTCCAAGGTTTCTCCCCATGGGATAGTATGAAGTATGGCCTCATGGGAAGGGAAAGACATGACCATCCCCCAGCCTGACACCCATAAAGGTTCTGTGCTGAGGAGGATTAGTAAAAGAGGAAGGAACACCTCTTTGCAGTTAAGACCAGAGGAAGGCATCTGTCTTCTGCCCATCCCTGGGCAATGGAATGTCTCAGAGTAAAACCCAATTGTATATTCCATCTCCTGAGATAGGGGAAAACCACCTTAGGGCTGGAGGTGGGACATGCGGGCAGCAATACTGCTCTTTAAGGCATTGAGATGTTTATGTGTATACATATCTAAAGCACAGCACTTAATTCTTTACCTTTTTTATGGTGCAGAGACCTTTGCTCATGTGTTTACCTGCTGACCTTCTCTCCACTATTATCCTATGATCCTACCTCATCCCCCTTTCTGAGAAACACCCAACAATGATCACTAAATACTAAGGGAACTCAGAGGCCGGTGTGGATCCTCCACATGCTGAATGCTGGTCCCCTGGGCCCCTTTTTCTTTCTCTATACTTTGTCTCTGTGTCTCTTTCTTTTCCAAGTCTCTCCTCCCACCTAATGAGAAACACCCACAGGTGTGGAGGGACAACCCACCCCTTCAATAGGTTGGAATACCTAAAGTAGGTCTTAAATAATTAATGTTACCCAAAAGTTTTTGGAAGTCATTTAAAGTTCTCAAAGAATTTCTCTTAATTTGCACTTTTTGAGGTTGAATATGTTGTTTATTGACCACCATTCCTAAGTATTGAACAGGAGTGATCATTGAATTTTATCCTGAGTGATGTGTAATCCAGCCTCTGTAACATGGCAGCTCAAACTTTGATAACAGTCAATTAATTCCTTATCAGTGGGGGCAGCAATTACAATAGCATCAATATAATGAAGAATATAGGCCTGGGGAAATTGGGCTTAAACTAGTGAAAGCACTTGTCCAACATAAAGCTGGCAGATTGTAGGGATGTTCAGCATTCCTTGAGAAAGTACTTTCCATTGATTATGAGCTGCGGGCTCCTGAATATTGGTAGATGGTACAGTAAAAACTATTTTTTTGCAATCCAATTTGTGTAAAGCAATATGGAAAAAATAATCTTTAAGATCAATAAATATGAGAGGCCAATTTTATGTATTAAAGCAGGGACAGGCATGCCGGGTTGGATGGCCCCCATAGGTTTAATTACAGTGTTAATGGCCCTTAATTTGGTTACCATCTGCCATTTGCCTTATTTCTTTTTACTAGAAACACAGGAGAATTCCAGTGGGAAAGAGAAGGTTCCATATTTTCAACTTGTAACTGTTCAAAAACCCACTGAGTTAAAGCCTCCAGTTTTTCTTTAGAAAGCAGCAACTGCTGAATCCAAATGGGTGTGTCAGATTTCCTTTGCAAAGGTGTAGGATCAGGAGGCATGGCAGTGGCTGCCACTAAAAAGGATAACCTAAACCAGCCCTGTTTTCTTTTACAGTAACAGGGAGGGGTTTAGTAATCCTTTCATGCTTTGGTCTGAGACCAAGCCCAGGAACAAACCCCATGTTTTCCATCATATGCTTACTGGGAACACCATAAGAGTTATGTGGAATATTAATTTCAACCCCCCATTGTGCCAGTAAATCTGTACCCAAAAGATTAATGGAGATTGGCATGATATAAGGCTGAATTATACCCTTTTGACCATCAGGGCCAGTCCAGTGCAAGGCAAGATAAATGTGCTGTCATGAACTTCTTCAGCTTTTCCAACACCTGCTAGACCCATATTAGCAGGATATTTAAGCCAGGAGGAAGGCCATGAACTAGAGGAAATAACAGAAACATTAGCCCCAGTATCCACTATGCCCTCAAACTTTTTTTCTTGAATGCGTATGGTGCAGATGGGCCATTATTTAGAAATTATATTAATCCAATAAGTGGCCTTTTCACTGCCAGAGTGCCCCCCCAGGGCCACGTGTCTTATCTCCTTTGTTTAAAATGATATTAGGTAGTAAAAGCAATTGAGCTTGCTTAATAGTAGTAAAAGAAACAGGAGCTTGGCCTGGGGTATGTAGTTTATCCTAAGTTCTGCATACACATCTTTGTTACTTGCTTAGTGTTAGGAGCATCAAAGTTTAACTGGGCATAACTATCAAAGAAACTATCAGAGACTATGAGTTGAGCTTGAGTAATTAGAATGTCATTAGTCTGATTTACCTGAGCCTGCAAATGGGCCTTTTCTGACCACCAGGCTGAGACGTGGTTAGAACAGCTTTTGCCAAAAGGCTGGAGTCTAAAGGAAGTAAAACAATCTCAGCACAAAAAGTTTGTAATACCATTTCAACATGAGGAGAAGTAGTACCATACTGAGTACAAACACCCTTAAATTATTTTTAAAAAGAAAGATTAAGAGGTACATAATGATGCAGACCAGTTGTGGAATCAAAATGACAGAAGGTGAGGGGCTGTAGATGAGGGGCCTGGAGAATTACAGGTAAATGGTAGTTTGGTCCCAGAGCCATTAGGTGACTCTGGAGGTTTGGAAAGAGAAGCATTAGCAAATATATGGTCCTGGGCTATGTGAGTCAGGGCCACAGGAGCTACAAGTACTGGCTCTTCATGAAAAGAAGATCATCACGGGGTAATGTTAAGCCAAAGTCACCAGAGTTAGACATTGAATTTTCAGCATGGTTAGGTGGGGGCAGAGTAGATGAAGGGAGAGGCTGCTGAGATAACGGAGGTCCTGTGGGAGAGGAAAGTTGAGGAGGTATTACAATGGCATGTACCAAGGCCCAATCACCCCAAACTGTGACAGGAACATAATTCCCTGTGGAGACCAGTTCCCGGAATGTTGCAACAACATGATCGCACAGTTCTACATCTAAGGTTCCTTTTTCAGGAAACAAAGGAGAGTATTCTTCCACTGCCCTGAATAGTGTGAACATATTTTCCATAGGCACTTGAACACTGCCCAGTTTTTTTTTTTTTTTTTTCTTTTTTCTGAGACAGAGTTTTGCTCTGTCATCCAGGCTGGAGTGCAGTGGTGTAATCTCCACTCACTGCAAGCTCTGCCTCTTGGGTTCATACCATTTTCCTGCCTCAGTCTCCTGAGTAGCTGGGACTACAAGCACCTGCCACCATGCCCAGCTAATTTTTTTGTATTTTTAGTAGAGATGGGGTTTCTGAGTGTTAGCCAGGATAGCCTCAATCTCCTGACCTCATGATCCACCCACCTCAGCCTCCCAAAGTGCTGGGATTACAGGCTTGAGACATCATGCCTGGCCACACCACTCTGTTTTAACAGGAGTTTAATATAGCAGAGATAAGCATTATGTTTAGACTCCACATGACCCATAGTTAACCCAGACCATACACAGACTACTCACCAGTCATCAGGGAGTCAAACACGCATATCTGTGGACCAAACTGATGATATTTCCCAGCTCCTACAAAAGGGAACTGGGTTCCCACATGCAATTTTAGAAAAAAAAAAGACCATATGGGTGCCAGATATTGGGGGAACTTCAGCCCCTGACATTTCATGTGGTTTATTTTCTATCTCCATAAGTGTCAGCCAGTCTGAGAAATAAAAGGAAAGAGTACAAAGAGAAATTTTAAAGCTGGGTGTCTGGGGAAGACATCACACATCAGCAGGTTCCATGATGCCCCCTGAGCCATAAAACCAGCAAATTTTTATTAGTGATTTTAAAGAGGGTAGGGAGTGTATGAATAGGGTGTGGGTCACAGAAATCACATGCTTCACAAGGTAATAAAACATCACAAGGCAAATGGAGGCAGGGTGAGATCACAGGCCTGGCGTGAAATTAAAATTGCTAATGAAGTTTCAGGCACACGTTGTCATTGACAACATCTTATCAGGAGACAGGGTTTGAAAGCAGACAACGGGTCTGACCAAAATTTAGTAGGCAGGAATTTCCTCATCCTAATAAGCCTGGGAGTGCTATGGCAGACTGGGGCTTATTTCATCCCTCATCTACAACTGTAAAAGACAGACATTTGCAAAGCAACCATTTCAGATACTGCCCCTTGGGAAGGCAGTCTCCTTCCCAGGGATGTTCCTTGCTGAGAAAAAGAATTCAGCAATATTTCTGCTATTTGCTTTCAAAAGAAGAGAAATATGGCTGCATTCCACCTGGCCCACAGGCAGCCAGATTTTAAGGTTATCTCCTTAGATAACCTGAACATCACTGTTATCTATCCTATTCTTTTTTCAAGGTGCCCAGATTTCATATTGTTAAAACAATTTATGCAGTTAACACAATCATCACAGGGTCCTGAGGTGACATTCATCCTCAGCTTATGAAGATGACAGGATTAAGAGGTTAAAGTGGAGGCAGGCATACGAAATCACAAAAGTATTGATTGGGGAAGTGATAAATGTCCATGAAATCTTCACAATTTATGTTCAGAGATTACAGTAAAGACAGACATAAGAAATTATAAAAGTATTAATTTGGGGAACTAATAAATGTCCATGAAATCTTCACAATTTATGTTCTACCATGGCTTCAGCTGGTTTCTCCATTCGGTGTCCCTGACTTCCTGCAACAAGAATGAATGAGAGTCATTATTTGATAGCAGAATAAGGTGACTATAGCCAATAATAACATAATTGTACATTTTAAAATAAATAGTGCAATTAGATTGTTTGCAACTCAAAAAGTAAATGCTTGAATTCTTTGTTATGTAATTATTTAACTTTGTATGTCTGTATCAAAGTATCTTGTGTATGTTATAAATATTTACACCTATGTACCCACAAAAATTGAAAATTAAAAATATATAAGACACTTGACTCAATTTGAGTTTTGGGTAAGTATTGTTATTATTTGTATAAATATCTTCCAATAAGTGCTTAAACATATTACACAAAAACATGCAAATATTGCATAGCTATGCTAAAAGTTTCTTCATTGCTTATCCCAATTTTAAACTTTACTGTGTTTCTTGTATTTTCTTACAGTGAATCTGATGCATCCATTATAGAAGTAGCACAATATTTACAATAATATCATACAGACATAGGGAAAAAAAAAAAAAGAAAAATCCTTAGAGGTCATGTCAGTTGGTAAGAGTATAAAAGAAAATTGAGTCCCAAATGATACATTAAAAATATAAATTAAGATGTATATCTGAGCTCTCACCAGAAAACGTGGCAACCAGATTGTTCTTGGGCTGAGAATGAAGTCCCTGAGCACTCTCAGAGACAGATAATGCAAATCAAGTTCATTTTTATTGTGCTCCCTTTACCTTCAAAATTGTGTAAGTCCTTAAACATATATATATAACTATGAGTAATTGTGGGAAAAATATCACCATTAAATGTACCAAAACAAAAGACTGTTCACAAATACTGCAGATGTTTAGACTAGATATCTGAAGCAAAGAAAGAGAACGTAATAAAAAATATTTTAAAGAAAATAGAGCATGATAAATCTGTTTCTTTATCTTTATAATAATGCCAAATTTTTGAGTTTCTTTTTTAAATGGCATGATTTGTCTACAGATATTTGTACTCTGGCTTAAATTAAATGTATATAAAGTTATATAATAAAACACTGGGCTGTTTTGTTATTATATTGATAATTTCTTGGCCACCACCACTTTGATCATATTCTATAAACAGCACTGTAAGACCTATAACTGGTTATCAACAACATAAAGTGATGAGGAGAGTTTCATGTGACAGATGAAGGAAGGTCTGTTAGTGCAGTGGCAACAGTTGGCAACCTGAGAAAACAAGCTCATAATTTTAGAAAAGTATTATTCTTTCTAACCTGATATTTCCATGAAAAGAACCTTGTGAAATGCAGAAATGACAAAAGAATAATTGTTAGTTTGGAAACCTCTAAAATTCCTTCCTGGTGATAAGTTTTTCTTTCTCATTATTGAAGAATATATGAGCAGGATGGGCATGGTGGTTCATACCTGTAATCCCAACACTTTGGGAAGCCAATATTGGAGGATCATTTGAGGCCAGGAGCTCAAGTTTACCATGGGCAACATAGCAACACCCTGTCTCTACAATTTCTTTTCAAACTAGCCCACTGTGATGGCATATGTCTGTAATCCCAGCTACTAGGGAGGCTGAGGTGGGAGAATTGTTTGAGCTTATGTGTTTGAATCTAGAGTGAGTTATGATTATGCCACTGCACTCCAGCAAGAATGACAGAGCTAGATACTGTATACAAATATATACATATTGTATATATTGTCAAAGACCAGTCATAGGTCTTACAATGCTGTATATACAATATGGTAAAAATGGTGTTGAAAAAGAAGTTATCAAAATAATAATAAAAGCCCAGTGTGCTCTTTTATTATGTATATTGTTTATAAATTTAATATAAACTAGGTAGAATATGAAGATCTGTAGACAAATAAAGTTATTTATTTTTAATCTCAACATAATATAACTTTTTTTCTTTTCTTTCTTTTCTTTTTTTTTTTTTTTTTGGAGACAGAGTCTCACTCTGTTACCCAGGCTGGAGTGCAGAAGCTTCATCTCGGCACACTGCAACCTCTACCACCCTGTTTCAAACAATTCCCCTGCCTCAGCCTCCCAAGCAGCTGGGATTAGAGGTTCCTGCCAGCATGCCAGGCTAATTTTTGTATTTTTAGTAGAGAAAGGGTTTTACCATTGTGGCCAGGCTGGTCTTAAACCCCTGACCTTGTGATCCACTGGCCTTGGCCTCCCAAAGTGCTGGGATTTGAGACATGAGCCACCATGCCCAGCCAATATTTCTTTTTTAAAGTGTGCAAGCTCTTTGACCATCATGTCTGTGTATCTCTGTAATAAGGTAACCAGAGCAACTGTTTCCACTGTAGAGTTGGGAGGAGATAAAGACCCATCCTTTGTATTTTCAATGCTCTTATCAGAATCAGGTGAGGTCTCTGCACTCTGATTTTACATCTCTTAAATGTGCATAGTACAGAGATTTTTATCATGAATACTTTTAAGAGAAATTATAAATTCTATAATGTTCAGGGACCTGTAGGTTTTCTATTGTTCATGTTTCTTCTTGATATTTTTAGGCTCTGGCCAGCCACAAATGAATAATCTCTATGATCATCATTGTTTTTCTTTGTGTTTTAAACTTTCCTGATTCCATTCTCTCTATGTTTTATTTTAAAGAAGAATAGATACCAGAAAATCCTATCCCTACCAAATGCAAAAAAAAAAAAAAAAAAATTATAAATATTAACATTTACAAGTCACATTTGTGAATATGTGTTTAATTAGAAAATTACAATTTTAAACTTTCAAAGGAAATGGTAATAATATAAAACCGAGGACTTTTTATAATAAGGAACTCATATATTTAATATTTTGCAAATTATTATTCTCTCATCACCACATAGTGTTACCTAAATTAATATATAACCAATTTAATAAATTCAGTTTTAAAAACCACACAATTACAAAACAATTAATACAATATTTGAAATCGTGATTCACATTGCCAGCCTCCCCTCAGTAAAGTTCTATTAACTCTACAAAAATTTTATAAAGGGTAAACGATACATTTCCAGATAGCTTTGTGGTAATCAAAAAGGAACTGATTTATTAGCAATTTTTATACCACATTGAGACAAAATATTATTTGTGATAAATATCATTATTGTTATGTATTTAAAACATCTCATGTATTAAGAAATCACACTTTATATAGGGTCAAGCTAGCCAATTAGAAGCATCTGTGGCCTGTGGCTCTCATGGAGAGCAATGAAACCTGACAGTGAATTCTGCACCTTCAATTAAGGATTCCAGATTCTTGCATTGTGACTGACTAGGCAGACAGCTTGAGCCACAGAGCATGAGGAAAAGCAGGTGGGGTGATGGCCCATGCAGGTGTGGCATGGAGCTAGGGGAGCCCCCACTGACAGCCAAGTGAAGCGGTGAGTGATTGTGAGAATCTGCCCAGGAAACAATGCTTCTCCTATGGATCTTTGCAACCTGCAAGTCAGGAGATGCCCTCATGAACCCAGCCATCATGGACTTTGGTCTGAATCACCAAAGTCTGTGTGAAGTGTTGGCAGAGTGCTGGCTGGCTCACTGGGGCATGCATGGAAACCCAGGAATTTTTAATATTCTGGCCATTCTAGCCTACTGGCACCAGGGACTGGGAAGAGTTTCCCATAACACAGCACAGCTGCTGTGCCTGATTGTGGCCAGTCTGCTTCTTTAACTCCTCTTTGTACAGGACCTCCCTATCTGATTTTTACAGCTGCAGCCAGAGTTCTATGGACAGAACTCTAATTTTTTCTCTGGGATGAAGTCCCCAGGGAGAGGGGTAGCTGCTGTCTCCCCAGTTCAGCCAACCTAGCCTTTCCATTCTGCTGGCCCTGGAGACTCCTGGGGTTCAGCACAGCACACCTGCTCTGTGAAGGGGCAGCCAGACTTCTGCTTTAAGCAATCCCTGAACCGCTTCCTCCTGACCAGTCAAGGCCTCCCAACAAGGGCCTCCAGAAACCTCCTATAGGAGTGTTTCAGGTGACATCAAGTCAGTATCCCCTTGGACTGGTGCCCCCAGAGGCAGGATCAGGCTGCCATCTTTGCTGTTTCACAGCCTTCACTGATGATACCTCCAGGTGCAGGAGAGACTGAGGTAACTATGGTCCAGAATGGACCCCCAGAAAACTGCAGCAGCCCTTGGGAAGAGTGGCCTGACTGTTAAAAAGAAAACAGAAAGAAACAACAACAATATCAACAAAAAAGACTCCATAAAACCCCGCTCAAAGGTCAGCAACATCAAAGATCAAAGGTAGATAAGCCCACAAAGATGAGAAGGCATCAACACAAAATGCAAAAACTCAAAAAGGCAGAATGCCTCTTCTCCTCTAAACGACAACACCTCCCTAGCAAGGGCACAGAACTGGCCAGAGGCTGAGATGGCTGGATTGACAAAAGTAGGCTTGAGAAGGGGGGTAATAACAAACTTCACTGAGCTAAAGGAGCACATTCTAACTTAATGCAAAGAAGTTAAGAATTATTTTTAAAAATACAGGAGCTGATAATCAGAATATTCAGTTTAGAGAGGAATATAACTGACTTCAGAGAGGAATAAACTGAATATTCAGTTTAGAGAGGAATATAATGGAGTTGGAAAAGATAACATGAGAACTTCACAATGCAACCACAAGTATCATTGGGGAATAGGCCAAGTGGAGGAAAGAATCTCAGAGCTTGAAAACTATCTGTCTGATATAAGACAGGAAGAGAAGAATAGAGAAAAAAGAACAAAAAAGAATAAACAAAACCTTCAAGAAATATATGATTATGTAAAAAGACTGAACTTAAGACTGATAAGGATACCTTGATCCACCAAGATCAAGATAGCTTCATCCCTGGGATATAAGGTTGCTTCAACATAGGCAAATCTGTAAATGTAATTCATCACATAAACAGAACTAAACACAAAAAGAGTTTGATTATCTCATTAGTTGCAGAAAAGTCCTTCAATAAAATTCAACATCCCTTCATGTTAAACTCTCAATAAACTAGCTATTGAAGGCTCATATCTCAAACTAATAAGAGCCATACATGACAAAAACACAGCCAATATCATACTGAATGGGCAAAAGCTGGAAACATTCTCCTTGAAAACAGACATGGACACGGATGTCCTCTCTCACCACTCCTATACAACATTGTATTGAAATTTCTGGCCAAGGCAATGGTGTAGGAGAAAGAAACAAAGGTATTTAAATAGGAAGAGAGGAAGTCAAATTATCTTTGTCTGCAGACGACATGATCCTGTGTCTAGAAAACCCCAACATCTCAGCCCAAATGCTTCTTAAGCTGATAAACCACTTCAGCAAACTCTCAGAATACAAAATCAATATGCAAAAGTTGCTAACATTCCTATACACCAGCAACAGACAAGCAGAGAGCCAAATTATGAATGAATTTCATTCACAATTGCTAGAAAGAGAATAAAATACCTAGGAATGCAGCTAACAAGAGAAATGAAGGACCTCTTCAAGGAGGACTACAAACCACTGTTCAAGAAATCAGAAAGGACACAAACAAATGAAGAATCATTCCATGGTCATGGATAGGAAGAATTAATTTGTGAAAATGGCCATGCTGCCCAAAGTAATTTGTAAAATAATTCGATTCTATTCCCATTAAACTGCCATTGACATTCCCCAGAGAATTAGAAGAAACAATTTTAAAATTCTTATGGAACTAAAAAAGAGCCCAAATAGCCAAAACAATTCTAAGCAAAAAGAAGAAAGCTGGAGGCATCACACTACCCAACTTCAAGCTAAACTATAAGTCTACAGTAACAAAAACAGCATGGTACTGGTACAAAAACAGCCTGGTACTGGTACAAAAGCAGACACATAGACCAATGGAACAGAATAGAAAACTCAGAAATGAGACCATACACATAAAATCATCTGATGACAAACCTGACAAACACAAGAAATGAGGAAAAGATCCTTTATTTAATAAATCGTGTTGGGGAAACTGTCTAGCCATATCCAGGAAGCTGAAACTGTGTGTCTTTCTTACACCTTATAAAAAATTAACTCAAGATGGATTAAAGACTTAAACCTGAGACCTAAAACTATAAAAACCCTAGAAGAAAACCTAGGCATTATCATTTAAGACATAGGTATGGGCAAAAACTTCATGATTAAAACACGAAAAGCAATGGTAACAAAAGCTAAAATTGGCAATTGGGATCTGATTAAACTAAAGAGCTTCTGCACAGCAGAAAAAACTGTTATCAGAGTGAACAGGCAAACTATAGAATGGAAGGAAATTTTTGCAATCTATCCATCAACAAAGGGCTAATATCCAGAATCTACAAAGAACTTAAATTTACAAGAAAAAAACAACCCCATCAAAAAGTGGGCAAAGGAAACAAACCACACTTCTCAAAAGAAGGCATTTATGTGGCCAACAAACGTGAAAAAAAAAAGAAAGCTCATCATCACCAGTCATTAGAGAAATGCAAATCAAAACCACAATGAGATACCACCTCACACCAGTTAGAGTGGTGATTATTAAAATGTCAGGAAACAACAGATGCTGGAGAGGATGTGGAAAATAGGAAAACTTTTACACTGTTATGGGGAGTTTAAATTAGTTCAAAAATTCTGGAAGACAGTGTGGCAATTCCTAAAATGTCTAAAGCCAGAAATACCGTTTGATCCTGTGATCCCATTACTGGATATATACCTAAAGGATTATAAATCATTCTTCCATAAAGACACATGCACACATATGTTTATGTCAGCACTGTTCACAATAACAAAGACTTGGAACCAACCTAAATGCCCATCAATAATAGACTGGATTAAGAAAATGTGGTAAATATACAGCATGGAATACTATGCAGCCATAAAAAAGGATAAGTTTATGTCCTTTCCAGGGACATGGATGAAGCTGGAAACCATCATGCTTAGCAAACTAACACAAGAAAAGAAAACCAGGCTGGGCACTGTGGCTCATGCCTGTAATCCCAGAACTTTGAGTGGCTGAAGTGGACAGATCACCTGAGGTTGGGAGTTTGAGACCAGCCTGACCAGCATGGAGGAACCCCGCCTCTACTAAAAATACAAAAACTTAACCAGGCATGGAGGCACATGCCTGTAATCCCAGCTACTTCGGAGATGGAGGCAGGAGAATAGCTTGAGCCCAGGAGGCAAAGGTTGCAATGAGCTGAGATTGTGCCCTTGCAACCCAGCCTGGGCAACAAGACTGAAACTCCATCTCAAAAAAGAAAAGAAAAGAAAAGGAAATCAAAAACTGCATGTTCTCACTCATAAGTAGGAGTTGAACAATGAGAACACATGGACACAGGAGGGGAACTTCACACACTGGGCTTTCTTTGGGAGTGAGGGGCTGGAGGAGGAATAGCATTAGGAGAAATACCTAATGTAGTGACGGGTTGATGGGTGCAGCAAACCACCATGGCAGGTCTATACCTATGTAACAAACCGGCACGCCCTGCCTATGTATCCCAGAACTTAAATTATAATAAAAAAACTTTACATAAATGCATAAAGTCTAGCATAGCTAATATATTATAATGAAACACCAACTATAATCCAAGCTCAAAGAGAACACCATAAAATTATGAAGGCCTTTCCACAAATCTCTAAATTTATGTCTTCATAAGATTATATTTCTATTTTTCTTAAATAGTTTCCTTATTTTAGCTATGATTTAGTGATAGTAATATGGTAATTATGAGGACAAAATTCTCCTAACTCTCCATTGAGAAAATTCTGCCTCATTTCACCACACACCTGAGTCTTAAGCAGTCACTTCCGTTTTTTATTTTTTTTTCCTTTGAGACAGAGTCTTGCTCTGTCACCCAGGCTGCAGTGCAGTGGCAAATTCTCTGCTTTCTGCAAACTCCGCCTCCCAGGTTTACACCATTCTCCTTCCTCAGCCTCCTGAGTACCTGGGACTATAGGCACCCACCACCACACCTGGCTAATTTTTTGTATTTTTAGTAGAGACAGTTTAACTGTGTTAGCCAGGATTCTCTCAATCTCCTGACCTCATGATCCGCTCACCTCAGCCTCCCAAAGTGCTGGGATTACAGGAGTCAGCCAAAACTCCTGTCCTAAGCAGTCACTTCTAATGCAGCTGAATAATAGATACTTACCCAGTTGAATCTATGAATTAAATCCATGTATGTGAGATAAGGCCCCCAAGGAGTGGTAATAAATGGAATGCCATCAGCTCATCTTCCTTCAGGCCTATATTTGTCTTATCACTTGTAGAAACAGGACAGCCCTGGCATTGAGATTGTTAGAAACAGAGAGTATCAAAGGGAAAACTGAACTCCCCTACTTTTTGGAAAACATCAGATTGGAAACAGATGGGCTCCAATGTTTTCCACGTGTGATGTCATTGCCCCAGGTAGCCTTGCTCAGGACCACATTTTTTGTCAGTAAAACAGAAGCCAAACAATATTTCTAACTTCCAAGAGAATAGAACATAATGTCAGATTTTCTCATGGATTCCCACAAGTTGAAGAAAGTTTCATGACCTTCATTTATTTCTTCTTCAGTTGTCTCAGGGTCACCTAGATATACAAGCTACTTTGTTGGAGTTTGGAAGATACCTCATGCTCCAAAATTACTTAAAAATATTCTTTTTCTCCCTCAGAACAGAGCCCAGGTCAAGGCAACTGGCAAGGGAAGCAGAATGTAGGCTGCTTTTCACCTCTCACATAATAGGCCTCGTATATTTATCAAGGACAGAAAAAAAAAAAAAAAAACCTCCATTACAGGCAGCACCGATAACTGTGATGCACACTGTCCTTCTTTATGTACCTTATTTTGACATAAATTTCCAGGAACCTGTGTTTGCATCTAATCCTTTTTTCTTATCTACTCTTTCGTCATGGATATATTTTATTTCACAAACTAGAATGCACACTTCTTGACAACAGACAAATTTTTTGCTGTGTGACACCCATGAACCAAACCGAAATATAACTTTAACCTTAATCCTGATTATAACAGCCATGTTTATGATTTTTTTAAATAAAAAAAACCACAATATTATAATGGTGCTTTTCTTCTCATAAATCTTAGCACAGAGCATGAGCTCAAGCTGTTTGGGTTTCGCATGGTGTGTTCCCATGTGTTGTCTTTCATTCTATAACAAAAAGTCTTCCAATTGGCCTCATTTAGAACACCCTCACCCTCAGACTTCTACTCTCTGCAAATACAATTCTGCCTGAACTTTCTGATTGGATCCATTCTATCATTAGCTGCCATCACTACAACCTCAATGGTCAATCTTTGTTGTTTCTTAGCTCTTAATTTGTTCATTTAATTGCCTTATTTGGAGTCTGTCTATTTCTTGTTTTTAAACATTCCTTGGTCAGTGCTCACAGAAAAAATATAAAACTGTCGAGTAAGAATCCTACACCTAGCATGGCTATGTATCAAAAATTGATGATTGCTTGAGTTCAGGAGTTCAAGACAGATGTGGGCAACATAATGAGCCCTCATCTCTGCTAAAAATAAAAAATATACTTTAGTCAGGTGTGGTGGTGTGCACCTGTAGTCTCTCAGCTGCTTGGGAGGCTGAGGTGAGAGAACTGCTTGAGCTCAGGAGATCTAGGCTACAGTGAGTTATGATTGTGTCACTCTAGCCTGAGTGAGAGTGAGGTCCTGTCCCAAACAAACAAAAAAACAACAACACCACCAATACAGAACCTTAGGGAATCTAATAAATATGTAGTTTCAGTCAATCTTTGCTCTTTTAAATTCCTGATTTTTCCATACATTCTAATGCAAAGGGAAATGAAGGCACTGGTGAGTTGCAATCTGGAGGGGCTTGCCCTAGGCTTAGTGTATGTTATCTCTGGGCAACCCGTTCAAAATTTCCAGAGACATCTGATGTGAAGAATAAGCCACTGTCAGCATCTCAGAAAAGGTTTTCACTTTAGGCCTCCCTGAAGCAACAGCCTAAGAGATTTGGGATCTACCAGGAGCATATTTTACTCCCTTAAACATTTTCCACAAGTGACCTGGGCACAGGGTTGTCTCTAGGATGTAGGTGCTTCGTTACCAGAATTCTGCATTCTGATTGGTTCTGTCACCAAGGAAGTAAGATCGCTTTTTCGAAGTTTCATCCTCTGCCTCCTTGCTTTCTTCCATAAAACCCATCCAAAGGTCCTCCTGGGCTACTGATTGCTCAAAATCCCTGCATATCAACTCTTTACCTGTGCACAATTATGCAAGCACAGCCCTCCTCAGTTCCCTGAAAAGACCTGAATGAAGCCAAGGCCACAGATATGAGGTCATAGATCTGGGTAAGAACCTACTTTTTCTTATGAGTTCTGTGACACTAGAAAAGTTATTGTGGGTTTTGGGGCCTTTCAACGTGTACAGTGGGTAACATGCCAGCATCTCCTTCCTAGAGAACTTATCAGGTGTGTATGAGATAAAAGCTGTAAAACTTGTGGTGCAGCATCCCATGTAGACAATGCACACACTTAGAGATAAAAGAATTATAAGAAGGAATGGGAGGTAACATAGAATACAATTCAAGCACACCTGTGTCCAGCATGTGACATTGGAAAGTCGCTTCCCCTCTCAGCCTCAGTTTTCATTCTGCACCAGTAAGAGTTTGAGGTGAAAGAAATTCAGATATTGTCATCCTCTGACATTATTCTTTTCAGTGCCTTCTCATTATATTCAGAATCAGACCCATGTCCTTCATTTTGGCCTATGTGGTTGGCAGAGTATAAGAAGGGTCATAACACTAAGGCTCATAACACTAACGGGTCTGTGTCTCATTTCTGACTAAGGGAATACAATAAACCTGAGCGATAACACTTCTGTCTTAGATTGGCTGTTGCAGCAAAGATAGACTCAGCCACTTATCAACAATAGAATGTTCTTTCTCACAGTTCTGGAGGACAGAAGTTGAAGATCAGAATGCCAGAATGGTTGAGCTCTAGTGAGAACTGTCTCTTCTGAAATTCGGACTGTAGACTTTACATTGTATATTTACCTGACAGATAGTGGAGGATGGAGTTCTCTGGGTTTTTTTGTTTTGTTTTGTTTTGTTTATAGCACCAGTAATCCTGTTCCTGAGGGTTTCACCTTCAGGACCTAATTACATCCCACTTCCTAGTACTGTTACACTGGGGGCTAGGATTTCAACAACATACACAATTTTTGATGGGGAAATGTTCCGTCTATTGCAGCCCTTATTATGTCATTATCAAAAAAGCTGCCATTTTCTCCTAGTCTCTTTTTCCGTGTTTCCTTCCTCAATCTATTTCTCTCATCTCTTCTACTTACTCGGTCCATTGTTTTCTCTCTCATTTTCTGCCAATGTCTTTCTCTTTCTCTTTCAATGTGTATTTCTTTCCCTGTCTTTCTACTGTGTTCCTCAAGTTCAGAAAGGAAGATCCAGTGTTATGAGCTGCCTATGCAGTGGCCTACAAAACAGAGGATGAGGGAGTGCCCAGGACCCAGGAAACACTCAGGCTCTGTTTACACTGAATCTGACCAATATGCATATGAGTGTGCTTGGAATCTAATCCTCTCACAGCCCAGCTTCAGCTGAGAACATAGCCCCAGCTTCAGGGAGCCCCATGTGCGGGCAACCAGGGAAGCTGTGTCCAGATTCTGGTCCACATAAGCTGCAAGATAGTAAGCATTTGTTGTTAAAGGTGCTAAGTTTGGGGAAAATGTTGTCAGAGAGAAGCAGACCACTATTTTATTCTTCCAGGCCCCAGAGTCCTCCTTCCCTCTTCTTTTCTCTTCTCTAGGCTCTGTCTAGCCCCACTGGCCTCTTTCTCACATCCTCTGCCAAAGCAATGCATTAGTGGCAAAATCTATGACCTAGACTCAGAAGTCACACATGGACACTTCTGTCACATTCTATTCACCAGAAAGGATTCTTAAGCTTGACATACCTTCAAAAAGAAGAGAATTAGGGTCTATGAAAGCACTTCAATAAGTTTATGAAAATGTGAAAGTAAAACATAAAAATATAATATACAAACTTTATTTCTCAACATTAGCTTCATCAAGTTCAAGACACTTTTATAAGCAATAATACCAGCCTTCAGTCTATCCCCACAAAAAGTAAGGTGCTGGGAATTTAATCATGTCAGGAAAGTCTCTTTTACATTATTAACTGAAGAAAAATGGGTGTCCTTTAAATCTGTTTTAAAATCAGAAGAGAAAAAGAAGTTAGAGGGAGCCAAATCAGGGTTAAAAGGTGGTTGCTTAATAATTTTCCATGGAAACTCTGGCAAAATTGTCTTTATTTTATTTATTTATTTTTTTTAATGAGAAGAATGAGGAGGAGCATTGTTTTAGTGGAGGAGAATACTATGGTAAAATTTTCTGGAAATATTTCCCCTAAAGCTTTGGCTAACTGTCTCAAAATACTCCATAATAGCACATGTTATTTCATTTTGTATCATTTTGCATTGATTTGTTTTGTTTTCTTTTTGGGCCTCTAGAAAGCCAACAGGCAAAATGCCTTGAGCACCCTAAGACACTGTTGCTATGAGCTTTGTTCTACACCAGCAACCTTTTGCTAAGACTGGACCACTTTTACCTCTTGGTAGCCATTGTTTTAATTGTGTTTTGTCTTGAAAATTTCATGGAACAGCTGTGTTTGACTACCTCAAACAATTATTTGAGGAAATGCTTCAGGATCTTGATAACATTTACGTATAATTTCAGTTGAAAGCTCTGTTCTTGTCTGCAGCTGATCTAGGAAAAAGAGTTTTCAAATCTATTGAGTGGAAAATTTTTCAAAATTGTGAAAATGTAACCAATTGAGATGGCTGTGGTGTTGACTGTTGCTTATACTGTTGTCATTCTTAAAGCATGGCATGAACAAGATTAATATCTTTTCTGGTGAATTAATGTGAATTGTCTTCCACTATGGGCTTTATCTTCAACACCTGATCATCCCTTCTTTAAATGAGTTATTCATTTGTATACTTGTGAATGCTGGGGGGCATTGTCTTCATAAATTGTTACAAAGAGTTAGTTATTTTACTATTCTTTCACCCAAAATTGACATAAATTTTATGTTTATTCTTGCTTTAATTTTAGCAGAATTCATTTTGCCTTAATAGGATCTCTTTTCAAACTGGTGTCTTAGTTTCCTTATTATAATTCCTCAAATTAGATCCTGTTCAGACATGTTTTAACAACGTTAGTACAAGTGTATTTAGTTACAAAATATTTTTGAAATCTACACAGAATTTCTTCATAATATGCATTTCCCATGAACTTTTTGAAGATCATACTTTCTGAAGGGTTTCAAAGAAATTTTGAATATATGTTTAAACTATTACAAGAAAAGTATCCATAAAACCAAATTTCAGATTTATCAAGTTTGTGATAGGTATAGTAACCAATGGAAATATCAAATGGGCAGCTTAGTTATTGAAATAGAATTGGATTTAAATGATTATAGAGGTATTCAGTAAAGACCTGCAGGCATTGAAAAGCCTTAAAAATTTAGAAATAAAATAACAGGATTATATGTACCATTTAAGAGGAGAGATATCAGAAAAAAAATAAGAACAGAGAGAACCAATAATAGCAAATGATATGTAAAATTTAAGAATAGTGAAGCCATTGCTGTCCTGCAGAGGAGCATTGATATTTCTTTGTCAATAGTATTACTGAAACTCCTGCTTCCATTTCCAAAATCCTGTCTTTGTGAAGCAGTGACAGCAATCAAAACAAAATTATGAAGTAGACTGGACATAAGCACCATATTTTGAGTGTCACTGTCTCCCGTCACCATCTGATGGAATTGTCTAGTTGCAGGAAAACAAGCTCAAGATTCCCACTGATTCTACCTTACAGTGAGTTGTATAACTATTTCATTATATATTACAATGCAATATAATAAAGTACAAAATAAATGTAATGTACTTGAATCATCCTGAAACTATCCCCCTGCCCAGTCCGTGGATAAGTTGTCTTCCATGAAACTAGTCCCTAGTGCTGAAAAGACTGGGGAGTGCTGCCATATAGAAAGAAAAATTTAAACAGAGGAAAACACAAAATCTATAACAATTTTAATAATATATGCACTGAAGCTGTACAGAATACACCAATTTCATTCACTTATTTAAGTAACAACAAATACCTATGAATCAGTCCAAATGCCTGGAATTGTTTTAGGAGAACAGTGAATGAAACAGCAAGAGAGAAAGATAGCAAATTAAAAATATACATGTATGATTATCAGAGCAAGACCCCATCTCCATAAAAAATCTACACACGCATGTCCAGTTGTAATGAGTACTAAGAAAAAAAATGAAGAATGAAAGAAGAAAGAGACAGAAAAGTAAATTAATGTAGAATGATCAAGGAAGTTTTTCTGCAATTACAGTGGTTAACATCACAGGTATTAGAGTCAGACAGATGCCAGTTTTTATCCTGGCTCTGTGTCTCATAGCTGGGTGTCCCATGGACAATTTATCCCACTTTTAAATCTCAGTTTTCAAATTTCTAATTTCTATTTTTTTTTAGAAATAAAAGCACATGAACAAACATAAACATACATAAAGAATCAAGCACAGAAAAATGATGAGGCTGTATAATGAATCGAGTGTAATGGTTATAAAAATGGAGATAATAAAACTGCCAAACTTATTAGACAAATCTGAAGATTAGAAGATAAGTATACATGAAGAATTTCTCATGTAATGTGGCATATAGTTAGCTCATGGTAACTACAAATATTATCCTCATATTACTAAAGGAAAATATGTATCATACTTGGGCATTAAAAAAGCTTTGAGACATACTTTTTCAAATTATGCAAATACATAATTAAAGATTCAATTTTATGTTAAATTTAATAGTTCTACCTTTAAGATTTTTAAAAGAGATTTCTTGAAAGCATATGTCAAAAATCTCATGTAATGCTTTCTGCTTCTTAACCAAAGTTTAGAGAAACTTAACAATCAAAGTCTTAAAATGTAGTTACATTAAATAAACTATTTAAAGCAAGAATAAGCACAACAGCTTTAATTTCTTAAAAACTGCATAAGCATTTCAACTAAAAAATTATTTCTTTCAAATACACAGGAATCTGTTTAGAAAAATTTTAAATAGAAAAAATGGGAATTCTAAAGTAAAAAGTGCCTAAGGCCATAAAATTTTTTATAGCTTCTAATTTTGATGTCAACCAGGGGAAAAAAAATTCTCTGAAATTTGCTTTTATTCCAATAAAGGCTTGTTTTTTTATCACCGGCAATACAGAGTGACTCCTTCAGGTTGAATCTTGAAGGTAAACTTTAACTTAATTTTAAGTTTTGACTAATTTTTAAAGATTTCTCAGTCACCCACCATGATTTAATCTCAGAAACCAAGATCTCAATTTCATATAGACTTTTGGAATATTAAAATAGAAGGTTAAATGCTTCAAAATAATATTCTTGTAGAGGCTTGCATAGGTGGGCCAGGAATCTCCATGTATTACAAAGTTTATGAGAACATAGCAAATGTTGATACACACATTTAATTCTGAAATAAAAATTTACAAAAATAAAATTGTAACAAATCAGGAAAATTCTGTAGGTTACACATTTTATGTCTAAAAATACAGGTATTAAACACTCAAGGATGGATAAAAGAAGAAATCACAAGAGAAAACAGAAAATATCTAGAGACAAATTAAAAATATGAAATACCAAAAGTTAAGACATACATCAAAAACAGTAGCATAAGAGAAAAATTTATAGCGACAAATGGTTGTAAAAAGTAAGATATCAAATCAATAACTTAACTTTATACCTAATGAAATAAAAACAGAGGGAAAAAGAGAGAACAACTAAAAGGTAGAAAAATAACTGATAAAAATAGCAGTGGAAATAAGTGAAACAGAGAATTGAAAAATACTGAAAAACAACAAAACCAAGTTTGTTCTCTGAAAAAGTTCAACAAAACTGACAAACCTTTAACTAGATTGACTAAGAAAAAAAAGAATACTCAAATTACAAAACTCAAAAATAAAATTTGTACTTTACTACCAAATTTCTGGAGTAAAAAAAGAACTTAAGAGAGTGCCATAAGAAACTGTACCCTTAAAAATTGAATAACATAAATAAAATGAACAAATTCCTAGAAACAAAAAACCTACTAAGACTGAATGAGAAAAATTGAATAAACCTATTCAGCAAAGAGATTCAGCAAGAAGATTGCATCAGTAATCAAAAACCTAGCAACAAAAAAAGCCTGGACCAGATGGCTTCACCATTGAATTCTACCCAACGTTTAATGCAGAATTAACGCCAGTTTTTCTCAAGCTTTTTCAAAATGTTGAAGAGGAGGTAACATTTTCTAACTTATTCTATGAGACTAGTACTACTCTGATACCAAGCCAGAAAAAGACACCATAAGAAAACTACAAACATCCCTTACAAATGCTGATTCAGAAATCCTCAACAAAATACCAGCAATTCAAATTTATCAGTACATTAAAAGGATTACACACTATGAATGAGTATAGTGTATACACACTATGAATGACTCCTGAAATAAAAGTATGTTCCAACACATGAAAATCAGTGTAAGATCACGTTAACATAAAGAAGGAAAAAACCTTCAGATGATCATTTTAATCAAAGAAAAGAATTTGTCAAAATTTAACCCACATTCATGATAAAAATGTACTTAATGAACCATAAAAAGAAATAAAACATCGATGTAATGTTACATTAAAAAAAGCACACACACAGCCAACATTATGGTGAAAGACTGAAAGCTTTTACTCTAAGAGCAAAAACAAGGATGCCTGCTTTTACTACTTCTATTTAATTTAGTACTGAAGATTCTAGTTAGTTAAAACAAAAAGTCAAGTAAAAGAATAAAAGATAATCCAATTTTTTAAAAAATAAAATTATCTGTTCACAGATGACATAATCTTATATGTTAAAAATCTTTTACTTTCTGTGAGTTAAACTGTCAAATGCAATAAATAAAATTCATCAAAACTGCAGGATACAAAATCAATACACAAAAATTAGTTTTATTCCTGCAATAATGATAAACTATGTGAAGAAGAAATCAAGACAACAGTATCATTTATGATAGCATCAAAACAATAACATATTAGAAACAAACCTAACCAAGGAAATGAAAAACCTGTACAGCAAAAACTATGAACATTGCAGAAAAATATTAAAGATGACACAGATAAATGAAAAGACATCATGTGTTTATTATGGATTGGAAGACAAAACCTTGTCAAGATGCCATTGTTATCAATAGTCATCCATGAGTTCAATAAAATCACTATAAAAATTCCAATATTTGCAAAAATAGAAAAACCTATTCTAAAATTCAGATGAGGTCTCAAAAAACCCCAAGTAGCCAAATCAATCTTAAAAACTCACAAAGTTTGAGGGCTAACACCTCCTGGTTTCAAACTTACTGCAATGGTTCAGTACCAAAGACAATGTTGTACCAGCATAGAGACAGACATAAAGACCAATGCAATAGAAATAAAAAACCGAAAAATATAGTCATGATTTTTAACAAGGGAGTCCAAACTATTCAATGGGAAAGGACAGTATTTTAAAAATGGTGTTAACAAATGAATATTTACATGAAAAACAATGAAGTTCGACCCTTACTTTACACCATATAAAAAACTTAATTTAAAATAGACCAAACATCTAATTGTAAGAGCTAAAACTATAAAACCCTTAGAAAAAAACAAAGGAAAACAGTTTCATAACAGAGAATCTGGCAATAATTTCTTGGATATGTCAGTGAAAGCATAGACAACAACAAAAACAACAATACATAAAAATAACTTCATCAAAGTGAAAAGCTTTGGTGTATCTGAAGATACAATCAATAGATTCAAAATACAATTCACATAGGGGGAGAAAATATTCACATGTTTATGTATTTTGTAAGTAATTAATATCCAGGCTATATAAAAACCTCAGCAACAACAACAAAACAATCAAACTTAAACATGAGCAAAGGTTTTACAATATACAATTCTTTAAAGAAGTATAAGGAGCTCAGCATCAGTAATTATGAAAAAAAAGGACATCCAAACCACAATGCAATACCAACTGACACATACAAGTATAGCTGCCATCAAAAAAACCACCACCAGCAAACCAAAACAAACAACAAAGCCCCAGAAAGCAGCAAATGCTGGATGTGGAGAAGTCAGGACTCCCGCACTCTGCTGGTGGGGAAGTAAGGTGACACAGCCACTGTGGAAAACAGTAATCACTATATGATTCAGTAATTCCACATCTGGACCTATACCCCAGAAAACTGAAAGTGGGAATTTGCACACCCATGTTTATAGCAGCACTCACAATAGCCAAAGGGTAGAAAAAGCCCAAAGGTCCCTCTACAGATGAATGGATAAGCAAATATGAGCAATACACACAATGATATATTATTCAGCATTACAAAGAAAATAAATTCTAATACATCTTATAACATAAACCTTGAAAAGATTAAAACAAAAAATGCAAATACTCTCTGCTTTTCACTTTTATAACGAACCTACAGCAGTTAAATTCATAGACACAGAAAGTGGGATGTGGTTTCCAGGGGATAGGGGGAAGGGAAATGGGGAGCTATTGTTCTGTGGATACAGAGTTTCACTTTGGGATGATAAAGCAGGTTTGAAAATGGATAGCAGTGATAGTTGCACAGCAATGTATTTGTGCCTAATGTAATTAAATTTTCTGTTACACTTATTTTACCACAGTAAAAAATCAGCAAATATTTAAAAATCTATATGTTTCTTTGAACTGTTTCCTTACATCCTTGCCCATTTTTCAATTTTGCTGCTGGTCTTTTAATAATTTAGGATATATATATTATCCAAATTAGCTTTTTGTCTGTCATGTATGTTGCAGATCTATTTCCACAGTCTATGCATCAGTTGAAGTATTTTTCTCTCTTAGAAAGTTTTAAGTTTTATGGAGTCAAATGCATGAGTCTTCTATTCAAAGACTTATTTATGGGTATAGTCTTTCAGTTTAGGATGATACAGAAGTTGTAGATATGGATAAAGGAGATGGTTTTACAACACTGAATATACTGAACTGTATATTTAAACATGGTAAAAATAGAATGTTATATACATTTTACCACCAAAAAATGTCCAGGCTTAGATGTTTATAGGTTAGGGGTTTGTTGTACCTTTAACATTTATTCCCCTCCAGGGCTCTAATTTATAAAACACCCACACAAGAAAGGTAGATACTGACTTCACAAATCTCCTTACAATTCCCACAGCAGAGGCTGCCTTGGAAAGCAGAGGTGGAAAAAGTCACATAAACTTAAGGTCAGTGTGAGACCTCCCATCCCCTACTCAGAAATCAGATGAGAGAAGGCATGCATGCAGGCTGAGCTGGAGAGATGAGACAGGGTGGGCAGAACAGTCCTCCAATGAGCCTAGACCTTAGGCACTCTCACATGCTCTCAGGCATGTATCAAGCCAAGAAAGCAGGCTAGGAGTTTAACACATCTACCTGTATACAGGGAGCTATGAAATGCCTGAGCTGAGCAAGTGATTCACAAAGAGACAGAATCAGTATGACCTTTACACTGTGACCTGCCTCAAATAATTTCAGGCTCTCATTAACCAGGCGAGCTCCTCTTTCTCTCAGAGGTAGGTGAACTCGAGGGAGTAAAGTGGGAGTTGGGGATAATGGAAAAGAAGGCCTGGTAATATTTCTTCTAACTCTGTTATAAATAAAAGGTAAAACATAAATGCCCTTTCTCAGGGCCCAAATGTTAGGTGAAAAAAATGTTTGTCATCTCAGTTATGTGATGAGGACTTTAGCAGAGCAGTGCACACATGGTCATTTATTCTTTCCCTCTGCATGTTGTGTGTTTTTTCAGTTTATAATGTACCTGATCCACTTGTCTCATACTAGCTGCAAATGTCACACCAGGTGGCCAGCATGTCTGTGAAGGGCAGAAACTGGGGCAACCAAACAGCTGGCAGATGCCAGCTAGTAAGTACCCAATGCCCATTCCATGGAGGACTCCACACTTAAAAGACAAGATAAGCAAGTGTCAGGCTGCCTCACTAGTTATCCCACCAAACAAAAAAAAAAAAGGTAACCCCTCCAGGGAAAGTGTGTGTGTATATACCAAAGTACGTGCAGATAGCTACATGCAAAGGGGAAAGCCTGGAAAGGAACAAAACCCACCCCTGAACACTAGTTACGTGTGAGGAAGGGGCAGGTGAAGCCAACTGTCAGCATTACTCACCTTTTCAACAGATGAGCTTGCATTAGTTTTGGCAATTTCTCATAAAAAGGCAATTTTCACTCCTTGGGTGATCACCCAGGTCCTGCAAAACTAAGCCACCAACAACCACCTGTACCACTTAACATGAAGCCAGATAATGGCTTCCATCAAAGCTCAGCCCTCCTACCCACCTCCCAGTCCTGTCCCATGCAGGGGGGTACTGGACTTCTGGGGTCCAGGGGTCCAGGCCGAACTCAACCCACAGATTGTTGGTGAAACCAGCACGCATCCGAGGGCCTTTCCCCAACCTGGGCCATGTGCCCACTGCATAAATATGTCCATGCTTGTTCCCCTAGGACAGAGACTCCCTTTCCTTACAGTTGGAATGAGGGGTGGGGAGATTTCATGGTGTCCCGTACAGGTTGGATGTTAATCTGATGTGGTGCTCTTGGAGAAGCTTGCCTGAGTTAGGTGCTTTCTCAGACTGTGGTCTGTGCTTCCCCTTCAAGCTGCAGAAGTCCCGGAAGGTAGTGCTAATGCAACCCCCTTTTACTGGTAAGCAGAGGTCAGGTGATCTGCAGCCAGCCAAGCAGCTGCTAAGTGACCAACAGGCTGGATCAGCATCTCACTTGCAGAGGCTCTGTGTGGCTGCTGTGGCTGCCCTGAGACTCATTTTGCCTCCTCCTCCTCTTACCTCCACAGCTCTCCCAGCTTCTATCCACAGCTGTGCTCCAGGTGAGGAACATTTATCGATGCATCAATGTGCAACTACTTAGACTTCTGCATGCAGAAAGGCCCCTGATCCATGTTGTTTCCATATCCAAGCCCAAACTTGTCTACAACTTCAGCAAATCCAAACCTCCTTGAATTCCCTGCAAGACCAAACTGAGCCCTACAACCCTCACTACACTGGTTACCTGCCAGCCTCTGCTCCCTCCTGGGCCCCTGTCTATATAGTTCTGAAGTCCTACAAGAATGGTGAGTTCCTAAGCCGACTATCACCCAAACAGGTAAACAACCAGGGGCCTCCAGGGGTAGAGAACATACCCAGACAGGTTCTGCTGCCTGTAGACTTGATGTCCTTCTGCCACAACAAGCCATGCTTGCCAGGCTGGAAGGGGGGCTCCAATTACTTTGGAAATCTGGGCCTGTAGCTGGCATATGGAAAAGAGGCCTGGAAAAGGACCAATCCTGTCCATGAAGCCCCCAGATGGAACCAGGTAATTGGGAAATACATGGGTACCAAGTCTGATCCACATTCAGACCCATTGGGAACTGCAGCAGTGACTTACCTTCTCTGCCACTCTGGGTGTACCACTCCAGGAGGAACATCTGACCCCATGTGTCAGTGGAGATACTAGATGTGGGTAGGTTCCAGTTGCTGCAGCTGAACCTTCCCAACCAGTTCCATGCAAAGACATTTCAGATGGGGGCAAACCTGGGTGGGCAAGGACACCCCTCAGAGAGTGAGAGCCTCTGAGGAGGGCTGTCACAGAGACCCCTTTTCCTGATCTGAGAACAGGTTAAGGGAGTATGTGGGACCTCTGCCACCTCCCAGCTGCTTCCAGGAGCCACTTCTTTCAAGATGAGGCACTCTCCTGCTTGCCTGTTCCCATTTGGCTGCAAAAGGCCATTGCCAACATTCAGTAAACAAAAAGAAAGGGGCCTCACCTGTTTTCCCTGACACACCTGGGGCAGGTGGGTAGGCCCAGGGGTCCTGTGGTAGAACCTGTACATCTTCCCACCCCCAGGCTATGCTGGCTTCAGCTTATGTGTGTGATGAGGGTGGGGTGGGAATTGCCAAGAGGTAATTACACAGGCCACCGACAATTTCTACAAGAGCTAGGTAGAAGAGCACTGTCTTGTCATGCTGCCCAGTACTCAGCTCACACACACATCTGTTGACAGCTTCCCCAAAGCAGGCTTTGAAGTCCAGGCTCCCCAAGAAGCCTGGGGTGGAGATTCTGCCAGGCTAAAAGACCTATCCCCAAAGGTGCCACCCTCACCAGTCTCATCCTGACAATCTTGGATTATTTTTGCCCTGAAGTTTTGGAGTGGGGGACAGAGAGACAGCAGACAGTGTGCATTAATCACCTTTCCAGAGAGCATCAGACCCCCAGACTGGGACAGGTAAGAACTCCACTCAGGTGTTTTTCTCACTGATTGCCACTTGGGGGAAGCAACACTTGTGAGCATCTGCCTGTCTCCCCAGGTCCTGTTCAGAAACTCTATCTGTGCCTTTGGAGAAACTGCCCCAAGCACACAGGCCCAGCAGCCACCATCTATGGCCCCCAGGACCTAATCACCTACATAGGGTTCAGTGCATGTGAGCAGACACTGGCCTTGATTCCTGCCCAACAGCTCGTGCCAGATACCCCATGCCCACCTCATTAAGAGAATGAAGCCACATGTTCACACCCAGGCCATCATGGTGATAGAGTGGCTGGGGTCCTACTTTCCCACCCTTCAATGCTGGTTCAGAATCAGCTGTCAGACCACATTCCTACCCTGAGGTGGGACTTTGGGACATTGTCCACCAGGGACACTGACCACTTTTAAAGTTCCAGAAACAGAGGGCCAGCTGTTTCCCTGGAAGTTTGTTACATGGGATAACCCAAGGCTTGCCTTCAGAAACAGGTTTCCCACCACATAGCTGCCCAAGTCCCAGCACATCCATAAGTTCATGTGAAGCCTTCCTGCCACATCCACAGCCCATGCCAACCCCTCCTGGAACCACTGGAATGCTTGTTCCTGGGCATGTGATAAGCCCAGACAGCTTCAGCCTTGCAGGACAACTAAGCACATCTGGCAGTAGTAGACAGAGAGCCTATAGAAAGAAGTTAGAGGTGAAACAAGATGTTATGAGAATACTTTAGTAGGCAAAATCACATACCATAAAAATGCTTTAAAATGCATCAGAAGAAGATGAAAAGACACAAATGAACAATTGCATAGTGACACAGGGCTGTCAGAACACAATAAAGAATCCACATAATTTCCATCCTTTACCCAAGAAAAGGAAAGTTCTAGGCCACCTCCTCCTCAGCACACTCCTCAAATTCTTCCTCCTCAGCCATGGCATCCTGGTACTGCTAGGTTTCCGGCACCAGGTCATTCATGTTGCTCTTGGCCTCAGTGAACTCTGTCTCATCCATGCTCTTGCCCATGTACCAGTGGAGGAAGACCTTGCACTTGAACATTGCTGTAACCTGTTCTGAGACATGCTTGAAGAGTTCCTGGATAGCCGTGCTGTTGCCCATGAAGGTGGCCAACACTTTTAGCCCCTGGGGTGAGATGTCACTGATGGCTGGTTTTTTTTTTTTTTAATTACTGTTATACTTTAGGTTTTATGGAACCTGTGCACAATGTGCAGGTTAGTTACATATGTATACATGTTTTGGGGTAGCCAGTCAGCAAAGTAGCTGCTGTTCTTATTTTGAATGTTGAATGTTTGTTCACCCACCCTCTTCATGGGCATGCAACCCCTGAAAATGGCAGCCACCATTAGGTAGTGGCCATGACTGGGGCAGCCGTCATATTCTTAGCATCAAACATCTGCTGGGTAAGCTCAGCCACAGTCAGGGCCCGGTAATGCTGGCTGCCCTGGCTGGTCAGTGGGGCAAAGCGAGGCATGAAGAAATGCGGCCTGGGAAATGGGACAATGTTCACAGCCAGCTTCTGCAGGTCAGCATTTGGCTGACTGGGGAAGTACAGGCCCATGGTGACCCCACTCATGGTAGCAGATAACAGATGGTTCACATCACCATAGGTGGGTGTGGGCAGTTTTAGGGTTCTGGAATAGATGTCACATAGAGCTTCATTATCTAAGCAAAAGGTCTCATCTGCATTTTCTATGAGCTGGTGGACTGAGAGGGTGGCATTGTAGGTAACACCACGGTGTCTGTCACCTTGGACTAGGGCAGGATGCTGAATGTGTTTATGATCCTGTCTGGACACTCCTCCTGGATCTTACTAATGAGAAGCGTACTCATCCCAGACACAGTCCCCCACCCAGGGAGTGGGTCAGCTGGAAACCCTGCAGGCATTCACAGCTTTCACACTCCTTTCTGACAATGTCCATCACTGACTCCATCAGCTCCACACCTTCTGTTTAGTGCCCCTTGGCCTTGTTTCCGGCCCCACACTGACCTGTAAGACAGTACAGTCAGTCACTTCATAGCCAGGTATACAGTCAACAGTGGTCACAACCACAATGAAAAATGGACCAAGTGTCACATGTAAGGTGAAAGCACCATTCATCCTGCAGGTGGAGCAAATGAAACACTCTACCCCAGAGTTACAGGACAGCAGCCTCCCCTGTTAGAAATTAAGTCAGGACTCAAACCTCAGACATGCTAACAGACCTTACTGTAGGTGGCTCCTGCCCATTTTCAGGGAAGACAGTAGCCACGGACTCAGCTCAGCTCCCTGCAGGGAGTTTACAATGGTAGCTTCTCACCTTAAAGAGACACCTGGGCCTTCCTCCCAAAGCCCATTTAGGAGAGGCAGATTGAGTGACTCAGAGCATAGGAAGATGTTCAGGAGCCCTAGCTCCACAGTTCCCACAGTGATGACCTTTGGGAACTGCTAGATGAGCTGTCCTGGCTAAAGAGCCTCACGGCAGTCTTCACTCGCAGCTCAACAAAGATGAAGTTGTTGGCCTGAAGATCAGCCCGAAGGGCCCCGAGCACACAGAGTCCATGGTGCCCGGCTCCAGGTCCACGAGCACAGTGCAGGGCACATACCAGACCCCTGAGTGGGGCTGAAGGGTATTAGCAAGGGGAGGGCCGCTCTTCCCAGAACAGCAATCAGAGGACTGGGTTCTCAACGCTGGCCTCATTGTAGTTAGTACATGTTGATGCGCTCCAGCTGCAGGTTGCTGTCCCTGTGGCAGGTGTCAGCAGAGTTGATAGGATGTTCATCAGAGATCACCCCCCAGAACTGCAAGAGATTGGAGGGGCCAGACAGGCCAGGGCCAAGTCACTGAGCCCAGGAATCTGGAGGCACACCTGCCCCTCTCCTAGCTCCTCTACCACCCCCACCCTCATCCACACCAATATCCCTAGGCTGCCGTGTCCCTGGAGTCCACCTCGGCTGCCTCACCAGTCTTCCAGTTCCACTGCATCCATGGCAGGGAGCCCAGGGTCTGCAATGCAGTGGCACCACCCCTGTCACTGCCAGTGCCAACATCTTCCCTGGCCACCCAGCACGCCAGAGCTGGGACCTCAGAGCCCCAGATGCCAACCTTGGCACCGATCTGTTTCCTGCACTGCCAGGTCTGCGTGAGCACAACCTCCCTCATGGCCAAGATGGGATTAGGGCAGCAGGAGAAATTTGAGAAGGAAGAGCAGATGTGCAACGACCCAGCCTGCCCTCTGCCAAAGTTTAAATGGACACTCGCCCACCTCCCTCAGCCTTGGATTGGGCTCCCAGAATAAGCAACAGCTTTACTTCCACACAGATGTACCCACCTGTGAATCCCTTGGAGTTGAACATCTGTTGGGGAACTCAGGTGGCCTTGCTGTGGTCCTTTGGATGTTGGGGAAATCTGGTCAGCTGGAGAACTTCCTCCCACATCTTTAGTTAGTTTAAATCCGTAGCTGACATAAAACTGAATTTTCCTCCCATGTGGGAAGGGAAGCCTCTTATTTCAATATTCAGAGTGCCTTGCACCTATCCTAGACCGATGACATATTTTTGTAATTGATGAGTCTTTTCATCTATTAGGAAATATGTGGTTAGGAAAGGCCTTCCATATGTTAACTCAACAGGACTTAATTGTAAGTTTTACTTTGGAGCAGTCCAAACTCGCAGTCAGCTATGGGTGTTAGAGATAGTCAGGCATCTGATTTAGCATGAGTCTTCTTTAGAGTAGGATTAGCCCTTTCACCATTCCAGAGGACTGTGGTCTCTATGCAGAGTGAAGGTAATACTGGATTCCTAAAGCTGAGGATAGGTGTTGGGATACACCTGAAAATGGACCATTGTCACTTTGCAGGCTTTTAGATTACCCAAACTGAGGAGTTATTTCTTCTGGTAAACACTTTTCAGATGGGGTGGGGAATGCCTCGATCTATCCAGTGAAGGTATCAGTAAGCATTAGCAAATATTTGAATCACCTGCAGGAAGGCATCAGAGTAAATCTGAGTTGCCAGTTCTCACCTGGATAGATTCCTCAATGTTGGACAGGCTTGACTGGAGAAGGAGAAAATTGCTGGCCATTTGGGTCATGTCAGGAACAGAGCTCACAGGGCTGAGTCACCTGTTTTATTGTCTTGAAAAGATTTACCCCTATAAACAAATGAGACATTAACAAAAACAAAGAATCTCTTCTAGGGTGAAAAGAATCATGAAAGTGCTGAATTATATTCCTATGATTGGTACTTGGCATTAGTAATTTATTACCATCATTCAGACAGCCAGAGAGGCCCTGGACTGAATTGCAATACCTGGCCCAATTTTGTACTTCTTCAGAGTATTCTGACACAGTTATATGTATGCTGACCAGCATGCCCATAGCTTAATTGGCCCTTTCAGTGCATGGGTCTTGGCTGGGGCATCTACTAGGGCATTTCCTTTTACATAATAAGTCTCTCTTTTGATATCCTCTGCAATTAATTATAGTCAGTTTTGGCAGCAAAACAGCATTCTAACAAGCTAAAAATCTGAATGATGTTTTATGGAAAAGCCCTTGGGGTCAAGAGTCCTTACCCATTCCAAACTGCAGCATTAGAATGAAGCACTAAAAGATCATACTTGGAATCAGTGTAAATGTTAATGTTTAAATCCTTTCCCAACTGCAGGGGCCTAGTAAGTTCAATTAACTCAGCTTTCTGAGCTGAGGTAGAGGGTAGCAATGCTTGTGCCTTGATTCTCTTGTGCTAATGAGTATATCTAGCTCTTCTGTTTTCCTGATGTATAAAAGAACTTGCATCTGTTAACCACTCTGCCTTGGGATGGTCAAGGGGCTCATCTCTCTTAAGTCTGACCTTCTAGAATAAATCTGTTTTATAACCTGTGACATGCTTTAGCTGTGTCCCCAGTCAAATATTATCTTGAATTGTAGCTCCCATAATTCCCATGTATCATGAGAGTGACCCAGGGGGAGGTAATTGAATCAGGGGATGGGTCTTTTTCATGCTGTTCTCATGACAGTGAATAAGCCTCATGAGAGCTAATGGCTTATTTATTTATTCAATTAATTAATTTATTTATTTATTCTTGATACATAGTCTTTCTCTGTGGCCCAGGCTACAACACAAGAGCATGATCTCGGCTCCCTGCAACTTCTACATCCGAGTTCCAGGTATTCTCCTATCTCAGCCTCCTGAGTAGCTGAGATTACAAGTACCCACCACCATGCTTGGCTAATTTTTGTAGTTTTAGTACAGATGGGCTTTCACCATGTGGGCCAGGCTGGTTTCAAACTCCTTACCTCAGGTGATCCACCACCTTGGACTCCCAAAATGATGGGATTACAGCTGGTGGCTTTATAAAAGGGAGTTTCCCTACACAATGTCTTTTTCCTGTTGCATGTAAGAGATGTGACTTTGCTCCTCATTTGCCTTCTGCCACGAGTGTGAGGCCTCCCCAATCATGTAGAACTGTGAGTCAATTAAACCTCTCTTCTTTATAAATTACCCAGCCTCAGATATGCCTTTACTAGCAGCATGAAAATAGAATAATACAACCTGTATGCCAGAAAGGCTGGGTGCATCTGTGGACTCTGGCCAATACGTAGCTGCATTTATGGTTTGGCAGTCTTTAAGAGTTATGTCTGGAGTGTCTAGCAATTAGGCCTGATACAGTCATAAATATTCTCCTATTATCCACTGGTGCCATTTATCTTCTAGGAAGACCTTCTCTTGGTGTGGGGTCAAAAACCTGTAGGTGCTGTCCTAATGTTAGTTTATTAGTTTTGCCTACTAGAAAAGTTGTAGCAGCAATAGCTCTAAGACATCAAGACCACCCTGAGGCCACCTGGTCTATCTGCTTAGAAAATTAGGCTACTGGCCTTGGAATATTCCCCAGTTTTGTGACAAGATTACCGAAGGCCTATGCCTTGCTTTTTGGCCACATAAAGAACAAATGGTGGATCCAACTTAGGGACTCCCACAGCTGCAGCAGAGCCCAATTTCTTCTTTAGAGTATTGAAGCTTTGCCTGTATTTCTAATTACATTCTAGGATCTCTAAATCTTTCCCTTTAGTGTATCATATAAGGATTAGCTACATGTCCAAATCTGGGTACCCATAAGCAACAGTACCCAGCCATCTCCTAAAAAAGCCCACAGTCATTTCTTGGACTGGGACCCTCACATGACTAAAATAACTTTTTTATCTTCTAGGGATGTTGATCAGTTCCAAAGGTTAAGACAGATTCCAAATATTAAAGTCTTTCAGTCAAAATCTGAGTCCTGTGTGGTGATACCTTATATCTGCAAATTCCCAGGAAATTTACCAATTTAACGGTATTGTTATTTGGGTCTTCTTTAGGTGGGCTAGCAATGAGCAAGTCACCTATATACTGAATAATTGTGTCCCTTCACAATTGTAGATTTCTTAAATCCTTAGATAAAGCATTTTCCAATAAGTGGGGACTATCCCAGAACCCTTCAGAGATGCCTATACAGGTTAATTTTGAGGCTGAATGCACATATGGATCAGTCCATTCAAAGACAAACATATTGTGAAACTGGATGCATGGAAATGCAGAAAAATGCATCTTTCAGGTTTAAGAAGGTAAACCAGCTTGCTTCCCCTGGGACTTGGGTAAATATTGGGGACAATGAGGTGTATGGAGACAACTGCATTTATTAATGCTCTAAGGTTTCTGACAAATCTGTACTTTCCATTAGACTTTTCATCTGGTAACATGCAAGTATTGTAAGGAGACGCTCATGGCCTTGATAACTCATATGGCAATAATATGGAAATAAGGGTTTGAATTTCCCCTCATGCTTCTTGCCTTAAAGTGCATTGTCTCTTCTGAGGGTGAGGAGCACTGGACTGAAGTTGGATTTGAATGTGGGAGGTGTTTAGTGCATTTCTCAGAGCCCGTGTGGCCCAAACCTCAGGATTTACTTGAGACAACACCTCAGGAGTAAATGTGACAGCTCATTCTCAACTTCTCTTTCCCCTGAGGGGTCAGGAACACAAGTAACACTTTCTCTGCTTTATGATCTGTGAAGGTGACCATGACTTGGTCTCCTGAGTCAATAAACCTCTGCCCAGTAAGAGGTCAGGCATTCAGACATTACTAAAAAGCAGGTGAGAAACGCAGAGGCCCTGGAGGACAACATAGAAGATAAGAAAAGCAGTGTTGTTGGGCTTGTCCATCATGAGAAGACAGGAGCCAATTGTATTGAATCAGGATGGAGTCATCTGTTCCCATACCTAATAAGAAGTTAACAATCCTACCGTCCAATTCAAGAGCCAGCTGAGGCTCTTCCATCTCTTGATAGCTAATAGTCCAATGAGATCAGAGGCAGGAAGTATCAGGCCCTACCACTTTTGGATCTGCTGGGTGCTGATGATGACTCCCTTGGAAGCACAGTGCATTTCCTTCAGCAGTGGCTGACTTTCTTACAGAAGACACATTGATTTATATCCAAGGCACAGTGGGCCAGAGGCACAGACTGGGACTTTCACCTTCTCACTTCCTCTGTGAGGGCCAGGGGTAAAGGGGGCTGCTTCTGAAGGGGTGCAGAGCACAAGGTTGCAGCTAGAAGCTGGGCCTCTTGGGAGGTTTGCTTTGTTTTGTTTTCTCTGCCCTATTCCTGTGACAGAAAAACTGCAAAAGCCAAGTCTAAAAGCTGACCCATGGGAGTCTGGGTCCCTAAGCATTCCCTAAGGCTGCTTTCTGCAGCTTTCTGCAGATATCAGAAGCAGACTGGGCTATAAAATAAACTCCTAGCAATGCCACAATGCCGCAATGCCTGTCCCTCCTTGGAGTCAGAAGCAGTGTTAGTGTATTTCCTCAAGGTCTAAATTATCCACCCTTGTAATAAGGCTAGGTTTTCATTTTCTCCCTGAGTAATTTTCTGGACTTTATAAAAATTGAAAGTTGTATCATGCATTTTTTTATTCCTTCAAGGAGTCAAATGACCATATTTTTTTCTCTATATATCCCACTTTCTTCCTAATTCATTTCTCTTTTCTAGATCCTAATTCTCTTTTAGGCCCTGCTCAGGCACTGCTGTGCCTCCCACGTGATAGGTGCCATGTCCCTGGTTGCAGGCTGCCACTCTATTAGCATGTGCACTAGACACTCCCATAATACACTGCTTTTCTATCATGCAGCAGGTAAACATAAATGTATGCAAATCTTGCATGGTCAGATAATACGTCAAGGTTAGCCTCTTAAATTTGTCTGTGAATTTTCCTGGAACCTCTGAAAGCTGTTTCAGTTTTTCCTTGCATGTGGGTGATTCAGACATAGAAAAGGGTACATATACCTATATAGTGTCCCTATCATCATTTGCCACTTCCCAGAGAGGGCAAAGATTCAACTTTGCCAGCTGATAAGAGACCCAGGACATGTTGTTCTGGTGAAGCTCAGGTGTTTTGGGGTATGCATGTAAGTAGGGCAGGGAGAAGATGATGTCTGGACACTAGATTACCCTGGAAAACTAGAAGGAATTAATAACATGTTGCACACCTCACCAGAACTAGAAGGAGTCTGACTGTGTTCTTATGGGGTGCTTGGACTGGCAGTGGAGAGTTCAGCCTCAGCTAAGAAAAGCCTAATATTAAGAGGTACTTGCATTAAAGGGTAATCTATTATGTGCTGTCCGTATTTTGTCTTTTCTTCCATCCAACATATACAAGCCAATTTTAAGTTTTTATCCTGACCAAGCATCAGAGAAGCCTGTGTATAACGTATTTCCTCCCATTTAGTTTCTCTTTTATAAAACAAATTAAGCTGCAAAAAAAGGAGTCAGACCAAACAGGGGAAATGGGAAGGCTGTAACTTGTATATTGAAATGTATTAGTCCATTTTCACACTTCTATGACAAAACTGACACACTTTCAGGGAAAAAGTGACATGCTGGGTTTAGAAAGTAGGATCCAGCTGCCCTATACCAGCTCTTCAAAGATGACCTTATGCTTAAGAAATAAGAGAAAACTGTTAAGAAAAAGTCTCATGTTTTCCAACTTGATGCTAATTGTTTGCAGAGGGCTGTCATAAAAGAGATTGTCACTAAAAAGGCATATCTGATCTTATCATGTAGGACTCTTAAATGCCACATTTCAATTTCTACTCATAATGATGGAGAGGTTACTGATGAACTTTTCTGATAATTAAGATACAAAAACACTAGATTCCAAGACATTTCTTTTTTTCAGTGTCACTTGGACCAGTGGCAAATTAAATAAGCAATCAGCTAAAGTCAGGAAAGTAAAAGCTGAACTGTTTTGGGCCTCTTTTCTGGGGCAGCCTATAGACTACTAAAAAACAGAGGAGGTGAGCAGAAAGATGACAAGATGCAGAGCACTCAGGTGAGGGACAGAGAGCACCATGTGGACAGTCCAAAAAGAGAAAGCAGCAAACATCTTGTTTAGCCAAATCCATTCTTCTCAATATACCCCAGGGCCTCTAACCTTGTGAGCTTGGCTTCTAATCTGAGTATGACAACCCCAGGTCTCTAAGTTTTTGGGCTAAGTCTCTCCCACTAACATTATACAATAGGGCCTCTCCCTTCAGTAATAGTGGATAATCTTGCCCACCAGAATGGCTTCATGCTTCTAAAAGATGGCCCACTTGCCAAGTGATTGATTCTGTATGGATTGTTTTCCTTGGAGTGGGGGTCTTGCCTTGGTATCCCTTCCAGGTGTTTCTGAAAGATGTTGCTGGAAAAGAGGGTCCTGATACTGACCACAAAGTAGGATTCTTAGATCTGGTGTAGGAAAAAATATGAGGTGAGTCAGAGAGCACAGTGAAAGAAATAAGTTTGTTATACATGACTCCATTACGGAGTTGGGCATCCTCAGGAAACAAGAGCATGAATGCATTGTCTTTTATTAGTATCTCTACTTATAAGTAAGTATAAAGAGAAAGAGTTATTATTAAACTTGGAAGGTGCAGATGTACTCATTAAAGTCAGAGCCTATTGGTTTTAACAATGATCATTACCCCATTGACCTAAGCTAGCTCATTAATATTATCTTTAAGAAAAAATGCTGCACACCTAGGATATTTATACATTTTTCAGGCTTGGTGGAAGCTGTCTTGTATGGCCATAAATATTCTGCAACTGTAATTTGTGGCCAGCTTAAAAATGTGGCTATTTTCAGACCATAAATATTAACCTTCTAGATGCCTTGTGATTACCTAGCTACTCATATTAAGATAGGGTATTCTAGTCATGTTTATTAAGTTAGAAGCTTGGTAACCATGACTACCTCTAACAGCAAGTCTACTGCTCAGGGATAAAATTTATTTCTCAGGAATTTTGCGCATTTTGTTTGATGGAATTTGATGTGTTTACTAAAATGGCAGAAAAGAGTGAAATTAGTACTCAAGGATTTCTCAGGATGGGATATAAAGTAAACAAAATGATTATAGCTAATACACAAGTTGATACCATTGATATTCAAAAGAAATTTTGTTTGAAACATGATATTTTTATTTTTATTTATTTATTAATTATTATTGTTATTATTTTGAGACAGTCTTTCTCTGTTGCCCAGGTTGGAGTGCAGTGCACCATCCTGGCTCACTGAAACCTCTGTCTCCCAGGTTCATTTCATTCTTCTGCCTCAGCCTCTCAATTTGCTGCAATTACAGTCCTGCATCACCATACCCAGTTAATTGTTGTATCTTTAGTAGAGATGGGGTTTGACTCTGTTGGCCGGGCTGGTCTCAAACACCTGACAGCAAGTGATCTGCCCATGTTGGCCTCCCAAATTACTGGGATTGCAGGCCTGGGCCAACCCTTCCAGCCACAATGAGATTTTTAACTAATTCTAACTGATTTTCTGCAGGGAGCTGAACAAATTCGACAGATCATGGGCCTAAAGTAGGAGAAGACTGAGGACAAACTCTGGAACACATGTGATTAAATTAAGTATAACTGAAACCAAATAAAATTTAATAAGGCTGTACCTTTTAGTTTCAAGATGTTTCCATCATTTTAAAATGTGTTATTCAGTGGAAAAGAAAAATAATGTTTACCACCAGGTTAAAGAACAGGGTTCCCTGCAGGGATTGATTGACTGAGAACTATGGCTCAGGATTAAAAATTATTTTTTCCACTTATAAACTAAAAATTAATTTTTAAGCCTCTGTTGAGCAAATAGACCCCTCTTCTTGGATAATGACCTTCCAAAGTTAACCTGAAAATGTAGTTCAAGCCATGGGTCACACATAACTCATTATACTCTCCTCCCTTTGGTTTTAAATTTAATTTTAATTTTTAATTTATTTTTGTGGGTAGACAGTTGGTGTATATATTTATAGGGGTATATGGCATACTTTGATACAGGCATGCAATGAGTAATACATAATAAAAAAATGGGGTATCTATCCCCTTGAGCATTTATAGCTACCAATGGGAGCTGTATTTTTCTTTTGCAAAATACACTTTTTAAAGTTCATTTAAAAAATAATAACAATTGTTTAGAAAGGCACATGCTATTTTGAAAATAATTTGAGAGAAGCAGAAAAGTATAAACTTTCAGCCTCTAAAGATATTTGTATACTATTTAACCCATAAATCCAAAGTCTGGTGGCAAATATGTTTATGTTACACTGACTTTTGGATAAATAAGTTAAACAAACAGTTTTCTTTTTAAATGATAGGTCTTATAATTGGTATAATGTTGAGATGGATGCAGTGAATGGGCTAATCATAATAATAATATTTTCTCTTTAATAGTTTTTTGGAACATTAAGTGACAACCAGAGAGTCTAAAACTGGGTTACATAGTAGTAATGAAATCAGAGTGGCACTTAATTTGCAGCAGTAGGATTGGAATTCTTGCTGTTGAGGTTGGTGGTAGCAAACTCAATTATGGGTGTTTTCTGCTTCATGGTTAGATGGTGTGTTGAAACATTTCCTCTTTAGAACTTTCTAACACTTCTTGACTAAAACTGTTGAAAGTAGAAATAAACCCCTCTGATTTTGAATTTAGCCAATTTACAGTTAAAATTAGTTAATATGTTTCTACTTTTCAGACTGTGGCTTTCACATAGACAGAAATTGTATCTTATACCTCTTTTCCTTCAGCAGTGGTGTGCCTGGCACCTAGTTGAATTGTCAGGTTTGTTGAATAAGTAATGTAAAATTATACCAGAAGTAAACTATTACATTTATCAACTTTACTCAGAAAACACATTGCTAAGTAATATATATGAATCCATTCACTCACTTATTTAACAAACATTTATTAAGTGACTACAGTATGCTATGAGCTAAGAATATGGCAGTAAACAAATCTCACCTTGCCTCAAACTTCGGTGGATCCAGGAGTCTCTAGAGGCTTAATTCTTTCTCAATCAACAATTCCTCTTCACTGAATAGTTGACAAGAAAGTTTGAGAAGGCAAGAGTGTGTGAACTCGGCAGATGTTTGTGATGAACCTACTGTGTGCAGAAGCTGTAGTGTAACAGGATTTGCCTGTCTCCTAGGAAACGTGAACATTAAAACCGTTATTTTAAGTAACAAAATTGCCAAGAATACCAAGTGATGGCAAGGAAAATCATTATAACAAGAGTATAATGGGCACTGAGCCTCGTGTGGGGTCCAGGCATCTCTGGCATGATGCCCTCTTAGGTCGTGGTTGTCCCTCCTTGTTGCTCTTGCTGTCTCCTTCAGTTACACTTTACTTTCTGCTTGATGCTCTGCATTGATGAACACATAGCCCAGTTTTCCCTGGTGGACTGCTTGGGCCATTCTTGTCATCTGGCTCTGAAGACTTTGTTCAAAGAGTTGTACTTGCCAGATGGGGAAGCCAGAGATCAGAGGTCCTCTGTTGAGGCCACTCTCACCCTGCTTACCTTCCCTGAAATACCTAAGAGATGAAGCTCAGGTGAGCGATGAATGACAGGCCACAGTGTGGACCATGTACAATTCTTCAAGCTACAGCTTTAACTCTTTTTCTTACTGCTCTCTTAGGACAGTATATTTAGATGGAAGTAAATGAAAATAATGTTATTAGGGGATGCGATTAAAATATATCTCTCTCGCAAAAAAGGAAGTAGATTATTTGTGAACTGTAATACTTTATTTTTAGTGAGAAATCACCTTAAAACTTGCAACCTGGATTCAAGATAATTATTTCATTCTGCAAATGTTTAGTAGGAAACTATATGCCAGGACTGTGCCAGTACTAGGGATATATGGTTGACTATTTAGTATAAGATGCCTTGGAGTTTCATATACATGGCTAATGCTGTATACACAGTGTGGTAAAAAGAGACTTCTGAGATGCACAGAGGACAGACAATAAAGGGTATTTAAATGGTGGATAAATATATTTGGATGTTTCACTCAGGGCTGTTGAAGTTATTGAAGATCAGTGGTCTCAGAGTTTTGGCATTTTCAGGCCATGCTAAGTACTTTGTTTCTAGCTGATTATTGGCCACATTACTGATCATCAATTGGCTCTGTCTGATGCAGCAACTCCACCACTAAGTATCTACACAAAGAAAAATAAATAATGTATCAGAAAGATACCCATATTTGTATGCTTCCTGCAACACTATTCACAGTAGCACAGATATAAATCAATCTAAATGTCCATCAACAGATGATTGGAGAAAGAAAATGTAGAAAATATACACCATGAAATACTATTCAGGCATAAAAAAATCATAACTTCTGGAGACACATGGATGGAACTGAAGGCCATTATTGTAAGCAAAACAAGCCAGACACAGAGTAAACATCATATATTCTCACTCATAAGTGGGTGCTAAAAGATGTTTAGGTATTGATGTAGAGAGTGGAATGTTAATGGAGACTCAGCAGGGTGAGGGGATGGAAAGGGTGTATAGTGAGAAATTACTTAATGGGTACAATGTCCATTATTCAGGTAATGGATACCCTAAAAACCCTGACTTCACCATTATGCAATCCATGTTTACAGAAAATTGTGCTTGTAACCCATAAATTTATACCCAAAAAGTCTTAGAACTCTCTCTCTTCTCTTCTGTCATAAGCCTCAGAGCTCAGTGATCCCCTTGGATCTCCTCAGCCTGCTAAGTTTTGACTTTCCTACCTAAGGTGATTTTGGGCAGACATAAAGGAGTGTTTCAGGAAGATGCTCTCAGGCACACTGCTTCTGAAGCAACATCAGAGGCTCTTCTGGTGATCTTTATCTATTCACTGCATTCAGGAAGGAATAAAATATCTGTGGTTAAAATTTAAAAAACTGTTTCCCACCTACCATTCAGACCTGACTGAAGAGATTTTAGAATTTTAAGGAAACTGCATTTTCCTGAACCAAAAGGCACATTAGTGCAAAGGCCAGTGTCACATAAGTACGTTTTCCCCATCTGTAACGTAACTCTCAGATGCTACTCCCACAGCAGGAATCACTACAGTGTTTTGAATGAGGTACTGGAAAAGCCTATGATCTCATTATCATTTGAACATATGAATAACATAAAATTTAGGCAGAATTTTATTTGAAATGATTATTTGTGCAATTTTTAGTTAACAGATTTATATTGTGTTATTTCAAGCAATACAAATCATGTTGTTATGTTGTAAGCTAGAAATATTTACAATAACACATGGTCTTGAGTCTCACCTGATGAATTGAAGATTAAAGCAAAATAATTTATCTTGGGGAACTTTGTGACAGTTTCTGTTTAACTTTGCCTCATAATGACTTCAAACTGTTGTGCATATATAGAGAATTCCTGGCTGAAGGGACTTTTTTGGACTATTGTGCTATGTTTATTATTGTAACGTTTTAAGATTTGGAGGAACATATATTTAGTCTCAGTTGGCCCAGTAAATATTTTGGAATCAGCTTCTGTGTTATGTGTTGAGTATTGAAGCAACAGTGGAGACAAGGCTACTGCCCTCACAGAGTCTGGTGGAGAAAACCTGATGGAGTATGGCAGGGAACATTCTGTGAGCATCCTAGGATGCCAAAAGTGAACACAGATGGAACACATGCCTTAAAATGGGGGAGGGTCAGACAAGAAGAGGTGTCAGGAAAAACAAGGAAAGATCTGCAGGAATAGAACACACTTGAGGAATTCATGGGGAATGAAAAGAGAATGGGTGAGCAGGAGCAGATTGTCAAGAAGGAAACCAAGAAGGAGCAGCCAAAGAGGTTAAAGAGGTTGATGGAGAATGAAGAGAAAGAAGGTGACACTGAAGCCAAGGGAAGGAAAGTTTCAACATTTCTGGAAAATAAAATCAGATGCTCTGTCTTAACCCTGCTGTTTTATGAGTCATATAGCCACATTCCAGGTTCTGAGATGTCCATCTCTAAATATGTTTCTTTTAGTTTGCTTAACCCAGCATTTGCCACAATAATCTGGGCTCAGTGTGAGTGTGTGCGTGTGTGTGTATGTGTGTGCATGCACCTATGTGTTCCCTAATATCTCACTGAGGCTAGTGTTCTATACAACATAATTTTTTTTAAACATTGGTTTTATTCATCCTATGTTCAGCTGCAGCAATATTTACAAAGGTCAACTTTGATCATGTGTCTTATTTACTAAAGAAAACATAAGAAAGGAATGAGCAAAGCCCAGCCTGAAGTGGCTCCTCACTACCTGTACCATGTAGCCCAACTGGCTTGGCCTGGGTGTCCTGTACTGACCTGGCTGTCCTGCTGTCTGCCTGCTCCTTTGCCTCCCATTTCCTCCTGGAGAAGGTAGGGATGCTCTGAACTTTGGCCAGCATTGAACCTGTGTCCTTCTCCTAAAGCGGACCATGTTTTCCTGAGTCCATTTTAATCCCTTTTAAAGGTATAGATCAAACAATTTATATTTTTCTGGCCTCTCCTTGTCTCCCCTACCCATCTCCATACAGAGATCTGGCCTTTCTTTAAAGCTTTTTGTCAGGTCTCATTCTGTATGCAGTTTTTCTGCCACTACTACAATGTACACACTTTACTGGTACATAAATTAATGCTATACCAGCCCATGTTTTTCAATTACGTATCATTTTATATCATCTTCTTTTTTCTTAGAGCTTACTTCATTTATTTATTCAATCTTTCTACAATATTATTGTATGTCACATAATTTTGTATTTATTTTCATCGGTACTTGTGTACCTTTTCTGTAAAATGGAGACTTTCTAAATAGATCTTCATTAATGTTGAAAGAACAAAGTTTTAAGTCTTGGTCTCAGCCAAAATGAGTTGCCCAAATATCCACGAGGGCAAGAAGCACTTGAATTGTTGCATCAGATATTATTACAGGGAAAGAGAAACATGTGTAATGGAAAATTGCTAACTTTGCCTCCGGGAGATCAGGTTGATTCACTGAGAAAGCTTGAAATAGTTTAGAAAGCATGGTTCTGAGTTTTCTAGGAGAAGGAGAAAAGTTACTGTAGGGCATAAGAAGTAATGCCCACATAAGAAAATTTAGAAAGATCTTATATTAACAACCTAACATCACAAACAAAAGAATTAGAAAAGAGGAAATCAACCACAAAGCTTGCAGAGGACAAGAAATAACTAAAATCAGAGCTGAATTGGAAGAAATTGAGGCACAAAAAATTGTTCAAATGATCACTTAATCAAGGTTTTTTGAAAAAATTAATAAGATAGGCACTAGCTAGGTGAATAAAGAAGAAAAGAGAGAAGATTCAAATAAACACAATTACAAATGATGAAGGTAATGCTACCACTGACCCCACAGAAATAAAAATAATGATCAACAACTACTACAAATACCTCTAAACACTCAAAAGAAAACACTAGAAGAGAAGAATAAATTCCTGGACACACACACCTTCTAAAGACTGAAACAGGAAGAAATTCAGTCTCTGAACAGACCAATAATGAGCTCCAAAAACGGAATCAGTAATAAACAGCCTACAAACCAAGAAAAAAAAAGCCCAGGACCTGATAGATTAACCATCAAATTTTAACAGATGCACAAAGAAGAGCTAGTACCATTCCTACTAAAACTATTTCAAGAAATAGTGAAGGAGGGACTTCTTCACAAATTCTTCTATGAGGCCAGCATTATCCTGATACCAAAGCCTGGCAGTGACATAACAAAAAAGGAAAGCTTCAGGCCAGAATCCTTGATGAATGTCCATTAAATAATCTACAAAAAAAAAAAAAAATCCTTGCAAACAGAATCCAGCGCATATCAAAAGGATAATTTACCACAGTGAAGTAGGCTTCTTCCCTGGAATGGAAGGTTGGTCTATTATGGGCAAACCAATAAAATGTGATTCATAGCATATATAAAACTAAAGACAATAACCACAAGATTGTCTGAATAGATACAGAAAAGGTTTTCAGTAAAATTCAACAATGTTTCATGTTAAAAACTCTCAATAAATGAGCTATTGAAGGAACACACCTCAAAATAATAAAGGTCACCTATGACAAAATCACAGTCAGCATTATACTAAATGGGCAAAATCTGGAAGCATTCTCCTTGAAACCCACAAAAGACATGGATGCCCCCTTTCACCACTCCTATTCAACATAGTATTAGAAATCCTTGCTGGAGAAATCAGACAAGAGAAAGAAATAAAGGGTATTAAAAAAAGAAATAAAGAGTATTTAAATAGAAAGAGAAGTCCAAATACCTCTGTTTGCAGACAACATAGTTCTCTATCTAAACCATATACTTGTGACCCAAATGCTCCTTAAACTGATAAACAACTTCCACATGGTTTCAGTTACAAAATCAGTGTAGAAAATTTGCTAACATTCCTATACATGAAGAAGAGCCAAACTGAGAGACAAATCAGAAAGGCAATTTTATTCACAATTTCCACAAAAAGAATAAAATACCTAGAAATGCAGTTAACCAGGGAGGTGAAAGATCTCTACAATAAAATTTACAAAACACTACTCAAAGAAGGCACAGAAGACACAAATAAATGAAAAAAAATATTCCATGTTAATGGAGAGAAAGAACTGATATCATTTAAATCACCATACTGCCCAAAGCTATTCCTATTAGACTACCAATGACAGGCTTCACAGAACTAGAAAAAGCTATTTAAAAATGTATATAGAACCAAGAAAGAACTTAAGCAGCCAAGGCAATCCTAAGTAAAAAGAGCAAAGCTTGAGGCATCACATTACCAGACTTCAAACCATACTACTGCACTACAGTAACCAAAACAGCAGGGTACTGGTAGGAAAACAGACACATACACCAAAGGAACAGAGTAGAGAGCCCAGAAATAAGATGGCACACCTACAACTATCAAATGTTGGACAAAACTGACAAAAACAAGCAATGGGGAAAGGTCTCCCTATTCTATAAGTGTTGCTGGGATAACTGGCTACCCATATGTAGAAGACTGAAGGTGGGACTTCTTCCTTACACTATATACAAAAATCAACTCAAGATGGATTAAAGACTTAAATGTAAAACCCAAAACTATAAGAGCCCTGGAAGACAACCTAGACAATACCATCCTGGACATAGAAACAGGCAAAGATTTCATTATAAAGACACCAAAAACAATTACAACAAAAGCAAATATTGACAAGTGGGGTCTAAATAAACTTAAAAAGCTTCTGCTTAGTAAAACAAATTATCAATAGAGTGAAGAGACAACCTACAGAATAAGAAAACATTTACAAATTATATATCTGACAAATGTCTAATATTCAACATAGAGAACTTCAATAAATTTACAAGAGAAAAACAAACAACCCTATTAAAGAGTGGCCAAAGAATTGTCTACTCATGTCCTTAGCCTACTTTTTTCTGGCATTTTTTTTCTTGCTAATTTATTTGAGCTCGTTGTAGATTCTGGATGTCAGCATTTTGTCAGATATACAGATTGCGAAGATTTTCTCCCACTCTGTGGATTGTCTGTTTACCCTGTTGACTGTGCCTTTGTCGTGAAAAAAGCTCTTTAGTTTAATTAAATCTCACCTATTAATCTTTGTTTTTCTTGCATTTGCTTTTGGGTTCCTGGTAATGAAATCCTCGCCTGAGCCAATGTCTAGAAAGTTTTTTTTTTTTTATGTCATCATCTGGAATTTTTAAAGTTTCAGGTCTTAGATTTAAGTCCTTGATCCATCTCATGTTGATTTTTGTATATGGTGAGACATGAAGATTCCATTTCATTATCCTACATGTGGCTGGCCAATTATCCCAGCACCATTTGTTGAGTAAGGTGTTCTTTCCCCACTTTGCTTCTGTTTGCTTTGTGAAAGATCAGATGGCTGTAAATATTTGGGTTAATTTCTGGTTTCTCTATTATGTTTCATTTTTCTATGTGCCTACTTTTATACCAAAACCATGCTGTTTTGGTGACTGTGGTCTTATGCTATAGTTTGAAATCAGGTAATTTGATGCCTTCTAATTTGTTCTTTTTGCTTAGTATTGCTTTGGCTATGAGGGCTCTTTTTTGGTTCCATATGAATTCTAGAATTGTTTTTTGTAGTTCTGTGAAGAATGATGGTGGTATTTTGATGGCAATTGCTTTGAATTTGTAGGTTGCTTTTGGCAGTATGATCATACACAATTCTTAGAAGATATACAAATGGTCAACACACATGAAAAAATGCCCAACATCACCAGGTAGTTGCTTCCCTATCTGGTGATGAATCCTCCATCTCACACACACACACACACACACACACACACACATATGTATATGTATATATTATATATACTATATATAAATAATATTATATATAATATATATAGAATATGTCTTTTCCCTTCTCCCCTTCCCATTGCAATTTTTTTATTATATAATTGGCTTATTAGATGATTTGCTTATTATATCTGTATTGCCATATACTTGGGGTAAAGTCTGTTTACCCTTAAAAGTATTGTGTGTTTCTTTTCTTCTCTCCTTACACGTTCCACACAGAACACACATATGCACCATGGAATACTATGCAGCTACGTGTTCTCACTTATAAGTGGGAGCTAAATAATGACAGCTTATGAACTGACAGAAGGAAACAACTCACACGGGCTTCTACTTGATGGAGGAGGGTGGGAGGAGGAAGAGGAACAGAAAAGATAGCAAAGGAGTACTGGGCTTAATATCTGGGTTATGAAATAATCTGCATAACAAGCCCCTGTTATACGAGTTTATCTATGTAGCAAACCTTCACATGTACCCCTGAACCTAAAATAAAAAAAAAAATTGAATCCTTCATGAAAGCTATAAGATCTGTTCCTGTGTGTTTGTATGTCTGTATGTGTTACATGTATGAGATATTTTGCAAATAAAGCTAGTTCTTACATCATAAGTAAAATAGAAATGGCTTTACAATTATCAGTTGAATATAATTAGGTACTTGCTTTATTTAACTGTGAGCTTATGTCTTTTGTTAACAGTTTCTGGATTCAGAGGGTCTTGATATGTGTCCATTATGAAGCATGGAGACATGTTCTCCTTGTCTAGACCAGCAGTTACAAGGCAGAATCAAGCCCAATTGGTCTGTTCTTTCTATGCTTTTCCTATTCTGCTTCCTGGCTATTTTAGGAGGAATTGGATCCTCAGGTATAGTCTTCACAGCTCTGTCTTTAGTCCTAATGGACTCAGGCAGACCATGATCTTCACAGTTTTTCTGAGTGCCATGGGGCTACTTGGGACCTAGAATTACTGGGGGAGGACATGAGTGATGCTACCTGTGTCATAGTTCCAAAATTCTGTTCAGTAGTTTAAAACCTTAAAGTCATGTTAAATTAAGTAATAGATAATGATAAAATGTCATGAGTCATTTGTAAGCTAAAATAATGAAATATTCATCACTAAAAATTTGGTCTATATGCCATGACATATTACTTGTGTATGGTATAGAATACCTAAATATCTTTGGTTCTGTTAATAAACAATAATTTGAAGAACTATATTTCTTTAAAAGTATGAAATGGATTTTATCTAAATATACTGATATAAGAGAGTTGAAAATCACTTTTTAGGGTTTTCACTGAAAATTGGGGTTACTATTGGTCAGGCTGGTCTCAAACTTCTCACCTCAGGTGATGAGCCTCCCTTGGCTTCCTAAAGTGCTGAGATTGCAGGCATGAGCCACTGCACTCGGACACAAAATCTATTTCTATTCACTAGCAATAAACCATATAAAAATGAAATTAAGACAACAAGTTTATTTCTCAAAAAAAACTCGAGGCTGGAATCTTTCCCCCTGGCCTGGAAGCCACAGATGCAGGCAGCTGGGGGTGGTGACAGCCTTGGAGTTGAGGCTGTGCTGCCACATTGGGACCTGGCTGCAGTGGCTGTGGGTCTAACCAGAAAGTGTTCACGTTCCTGAGAAATCAAAGTAGAATTATTTTAAAACATAATGGTCGAAGAGAGAAAGCCTCCAGTGGTTTTGAAAGTCCTAATGCCATGATGTGAAATAAATATTTTTTGAGTCATAAATTTTTTATAAAAGAACATTGACAAACATCAGCTATAATGAAACCCTTGTTGGGTGGTCCAGATCATTTTGCTGAGAAGAAAACCATTGAGGTCAATTTGAGAGACATTCCTTCATAAGTACTATGAAAAGCATGCACATATTTTAAATACACATTTTACTACACTTACAGTTCCACAGGGATTTTTAAATTCTGATATCATCTGAAACTGTAAACTTTCTATATTGTATGTAAATAAAATTGATTGTTTATAAATACAATAGATTGATATAATAAAATAAATTATAATCAACTGGAAGCTCTTTTCAGTGTTTAAGACCAGCACTTGGGTTTGTATTTTTTCAAAGACAGCACATTCCCTGTATGTAATGTAACTCATAAAATTAATTGCTAAGAAGGTTGTCTTCTGTTTTTTTCATAATAGAATTAAAATTTGTTCGCAATGTCAACAAATTAAGGACATGTTCACAGACTGAGAAATACAACGGCAATTCATAGGTGGTTTTGCTTTATCCTATGGATATGACTTTTAAAATTAAAAAAAGATGATCCAGAAAATGCTGAAAACTAGAAATAATAAACATATTCTAAAATTTAACAATTGTTTAATTGTTTGCTAAGTGTTTTTATGTATTTAGTTGTTAACATAACTATTTTGATGTTGTAGCTGGCCATAGCATTGCTAGAGTTATGCAAATAATTGCATTATAGGTATGTTCATGCCTTAGCCAAAACATTGATTTACTTTAACTGACCCTAACACAATAAGTGTTTTATTAATGCCTACAATCTCAGCACATTGGGAAGTCAAGGTAGGCACACTGCTTGAGCCCAGAGGTTTGAGATGAGACCAGGCAACATGGCAAACCATTGTCTCCACACACACAAAACAAATTAGCCAGGTATTGTGGCTGAGGCTAAGGTAGAAAGATAAAAGGAGACCAGGAATGAGAGGCTGCAAACTGCAGTGAGCCATGATGGCACACTTACAGTCCACCGTGGACAAAAAGTGAGACCTTGTTTCAAAACAGAAGAAAAGAAAGAGAGAAAGAAAGAAAGAATGAAAGAAGGAAGGAAGGAAAGAAAGGAATATGAGTTGAAATTTCTTAAGTGCTTTGACAAACTTCAGTATTGTTTAAATATGTCTTGTCATTTTTTATTGTTATAATTTAAGAAGTTTATTGAAAGACAATTTTGGAAGGTTACCAAGTACAAATTTTGAAGAAGTAATGGAACTTTACTCAGGTGGTCTATAATTCAAATATACGACTTAGAATTCGTGTGCATTATGTCTTCTGGGCAATTGAAAGTACCATATTTTCGTTGAGTATAAAGCAAATCGTCCTTTTCAACTTGCTTTTTTAAATTTTTTTAATTTCTTCTTATTATACTTTAGGTTTTAGGGTACATGTGCACAATGTGCAGGTTAGTTGCATATGTATTCATGTGCCATGCTGGTGCACTGCACCCACTAACTCGTCATCTAGCATTAGGTATATTTCCCAATGTTACCCCTCCCCCCTCCCCCCACCCCACAACAGTCCACAGAGTGTGATGATCGCCTTCCTGTGTCCATGTGTTCTCCTTGTTCAGTTCCCACCTATGAGTGAGAATATGTGGTGTTTGGTTTTTTGTTCTTGCGATAGTTTACTGAGAATGATGATTTCCAATTTCATCCATGTCCCTACAAAGGACATGAACTCATCATTTTTTATGGCTGCATAGTATTCCATGGTGTATATGCACCACATTTTCTTAATCCAGTCTATCTCATTTGTCAATTTTGGCTTTTGTTGCCATTGCTTTTGGTGTTTTAGAAATGAAGTCCTTGCCCATGCCTATGTCCTGAATGGTAATGCCTAGGTTTTCTTCTAGGGTTTTTATGGTTTTAAGTCTAACGTTTAAGTCTTTAATCCATCTTGAATTGATTTTTGTATAAGGTGTAAGAAAGGGATCCAGTTTCAGCTTTCTACATATGGCTACAGTTTTCCCAGCACCATTTATTAAATAGGGAATCATTTCCCCACTGCTTGTTTCTCTCAGGTTTGTCAAAGATCAGATAGTTGTGGATACGTGGCATTATTTCTGAGGGCTCTGTTCTGTTCCATTGATCTATATCTCTGTTTTGGTACCAGTACCATGCTGTTTTGGTTACTGTAGCCTCATAGTATAGTTTGAAGTCAGGTTGCGTGATGCCTCCAGCTTTGTTCTTTTGGCTTAGGATTGACTTGGTGATGCGGGCTCTTTTTTGGTTCCATATGAACTTTGAAGTAGTTTTTTCCAATTCTGTGAAGAAAGTCATTGGTAACTTGATGGAGATGGCATTGAATCTGTAAATTACCTTGGGCAGTATGGCCATTTTCATGATAATGATTCTTCCTACCCATGAGCATGGAATGTTCTTCCATTTGTTTGTATCCTCTTTTATTTCCTTGAGCAGTGGTTTGTAGTTCTCCTTGAAGAATTCCTTCACGTCCCTTGTAAGTTGGATTCCTAGGTATATTATTCTCTTTGAAGCAATTGTGAAAGGGAGTTCATTCATGATTTGGCTCTCTGTTTGTCTGTTGTTGGTGTGTAAGAATGCTTGTGATTTTTGTACATTGATTTTGTATCCTGAGACTTTGCTGAAGTTGCTTATCAGCTTAACGGGATTTTGGGCTGAGATGATGGGGTTTTCTAGATACACATTCTTGTCATCTGCAAACAGGGACAGTTTGACTTCCTCTTTTCTTAATTGAATACCGTTTACTTCCTTCTCCTGCCTAATTGCTTTGCCCAGGACTTCCAACACTATGGTGAATAAGAGTGGTGAAAGAGGGCATCCCTGTCTTGTGCCAGTTTTCAAAGGGAATGCTTCCAGTTTTTGCCCATTCCTTATGATGTTCACTGTGGGTTTGTCAAAGATAGCTCTTATTATTTTGAGATACGTCCCATCAATACCTATTTTATTGAGAGTTTTCAGCATGAAACGTTGTTGAATTTTGTCAGAGGCCTTTTCTGCATCTATTGAGATAATCATGTGGTTTTTGTCTTTGATTCTGCTTATGCTAGATTACATTTATTGATTTGCATATATTGAACCAGCCTTGCATCCCAAGGATGAAGCCCACTTGATCATGGTGGATAAGCTTTTTGATGTACTGCTGGATTCAGTTGTTTGCCAGTTGTTTATTGAGGAATTTTGCATCAATGTTCATCAAGGATATTGTTCTAAAATTCTATTTTTTGGTTGTGTCTCTGCCCAGTTTGGTATCAGGATGATGCTGGCCTCATAAAATGAGTTAAGGAGGATTCCCTCTTTTTCTATTGATTGGAAGAGTTTCAGAAGGAATGGCACCAGTTCCTCCTTGTACCTCTGGTAGAATTCGGCTGTGAATCCATCTAGTCCTGTACTTTTTTTTGTTGGTAAGCTATTGATGATTGCCACAATTTCAGCTCCTGTTATTGGTCTATTCAGAGATTCCACTTCTTCCTGGTTTAGTCTTGGCAGAGTGTATGTGTCGAGGAATTTCTCCATTTCTTCTAGATTTTCTAGTTTATTTGCATAGAGGTGTTTGTAGTATTCTCTAATGGTAGTTTGTATTTCTGTGGGATCGGTGGTGATATCCCCTTTATCATTTTTTATTGCATCTGTTTGATCCTTTATTAATCTTGCTAGTGGTCCATCAATTTTGTTGATCCTTTCAAAAAACCAGCTCCTGGATTCATTTATTTTTTGAAGGGTTTTCTGTGTCTCTATTTCCTTCAGTTCTGCTCCGATTTTAGTTATTTCTTGCCTTCTGCTAGCTTTTGAATGTGTTTGCTCTTGCTTTTCTAGTTCTTTTAATTGTGATATTAGGTTGTCAATTTTGGATCTTTGCTGCATTCTCTTGTGGGCATTTAGTGCTATAAATTTCCCTCTACACACTGCTTTGAATGCATCCCAGAGGTTCTGGTATGTTGTGTCTTGGTTCTTGTGGGTTTCAAAGAACATCTTTATTTCTGCCTTCATTTTGTTGTGTACCCAGTAGTCATTCAGGAGCAAGTTGTTCAGTTTTCATGTAGTTGAGCAGTTTTGAGTGAGATTCTTAATCCTGATTTCTAGCTTGATTTTACTGTGATCTGAGAGATAGTTTGATATAATTTCTTTTCTTTAACACTTACTGAGGAGAGCTTTACTTCATACTATGTGGTCAATTTTGGAATAGGTGTGGTTTGGTGCTGAAAAAAATGTATATTCTGTTGATTTGGGATGGAGAGTTCTGTAGATGTCTATTAGGTCTGCTTGGTGCAGAGCTGTGTTCAATTCCTGGGTATCCTTGTTGGCTTTCTGTCTTAATGATCTGTCTAATGTTGACAGTGGGTTGTTAAAGTCTCCCATTATTAATGTGTGGGAGTCTAAGTCTCTTTGTAGGTCACTCAGGACTTGCTTTATGAATGTGAGTGCTCCTGTATTGGGCACATATATATTTAGGATAGTTAACTCTTCTTGTTGAATTGATCCCGTTACCATTATGTAATGGCCTTCTTTTTCTCTTTTGATCTTTGTTGGTTTAACGTCTGTTTTATCGGAGACTAGGATTGCAACCCTGTCTTTTTTTGTTTTCCTTTTGAATGGTAGATCTTCCTCCATCCTTTTATTTTGAGCCTATGTGTGTCTCTGCACGTGAGATTGGTTTTCTGAATACAGCACACTGATGTGTCTTGTCTCTTTATCCAATTTGCTAGTCTGTGTCTTTTAATTGGAGCATTTAGTCCATTTATATTTAAAGTTAATATTGTTATGTGTGAATTTGATCCTGTCATTATGATGTTAGCTGGTTATTGTGCTCGTTACTTGATGCAGTCTCTTCGTAGTCTCAATGTTCTTTACATTTTGGCATGATTTTGCAGCAGCTGATACCGGTTCTGCCTGTCCATGTTTAGCACTTCCTTCAGGAGCTCTTTTAGGACAGACCTGGTGGTGACAAAATCTCTCAGCATTTGTTTTTCTGTAAAGTATTTTATTTCTTCTTCACTTATGAAGCTTAGTTTGGCTGGATATGAAATTCTGGGTTGAAAATTCTTTTCTTTAAAAATGTTGAATATTGGCCCCCACTCTCTCCTGGCTTGTAGAGTTTCTGCTGAAAGATCCACTGTTAGTCTGATGGGCTTCCCTTTGAGGGTAACCTGACCTTTCTCTCTGGCTGCCCTTAGCATTTTTTCCTTCATTTCAACTTTGGTGAATCTGACAATTATGTGTCATGGAGTTGCTCTTCTCAAGGAGTATCTTTGTGGCATTCTCTGTATTTCCTGAATCTGAATGTTGACCTGCCTTGCTAGATTGGGGAAGTTCTCCTGGATAATATCCTGCAGAGTGTTTTCCAACTTGGTTCCATTCTCCCTATCACTTCCAGGTACACCAATCAGACGTAGATTTGGTCTTTTCACATAGTCCCGTATTTCTTGGAGGCTTTGCTCATTACTTTTTATTCTGTTTTCTCTAAGCTTCTCTTCTCTCTTCATTTCATTCATTTCATCTTCCATTGCTGATACCCTTTCTTCCATTTGATCACATTGGCTCCTGAGGCTTCTGCCTTCTTCACATAGTCTTCAAGCCTTGGTTTTCAGCTCCATCGGCTCCTTTAAGGACCTCTCTGTATTGGTTATTCTAGTTATATATTCATCTAAACTGTTTTCAAAGTTTTCAACTTCTTTGCCTTTGGTTTGAATATCCTCCCTTAGCTCAGAGTAATTTGATCATCTGAAGCCTTCTTCTCTCAGTTCGTCAAAGTCATTCTCCATCCAGCTTTGATCCATTGCTGGTGAGGAACTGCGTTCCTTTGGAGGAGAATAGGTGCTCTACTTTTTAGAGTTTCCAGTTTTTCTGCTCGTTTTTTCCCCATTTTTGTGGTTTTATCTACTTTTGGTCTTGATGATGGTAATGTACAGATGGGTTTTTGTTGTGGATGTCCTTTCTGTTTGTTAGTTTTCCTTCTAACAGACAGCACCCTCAGCTGCAGGTCTGTTGGAGTACCCGGCCGGCCATGTGAGGTGTCAGTCTGCCCCTACTGGGGGGTGCCTCGCAGTTAGGCTGCTTAGGGGTCAGGGATCAGGGACCCACTTGAGGATGCAGTCTGCCAGTTCTCAGATCTCCAGCTGCGTGCTGGGAGAACCACTGCTCTCTTCAATGTTGTCTGACAGGGACGTTTAAGTCTGCAGAGGTTACTGCTGTCTTTTTGTTTATCTGTGCCCTGCCCCCAGAGGTGGAGCCTACAGAGGCAGACAGGCCTCCTTGAACTGTGGTGGGCTCCACCAAGTTTGATCTTCCCAGCTGCTTTGCTTATCTAAGCAAGCCTGGGCAATGGCAGGCATCTCTCCCCCCAGCCTCACTGCTGCCTTGCAGTTTGATCTCAGACTGCTGTGCTAGCAATCAGTGAGACTCCGTGGGCATAGGACCCTCTAAGCCAGGTGCGGGATACAATCTCCTGGTGTGCCATTTTTTAATCCCATCGGAAATGTGCAGTATTAGGGTGGGAGTGACCTGATTTTCCAGGTGTCATCTGTCACCATTTTCTTTGACCAGGAAAGGGAACTCCCTGACCCCTTGAGCTTCCCGAGTGTGGCAATGCCTCACCTTTCTTCAGTTCGCAGATGGTGCGCATACCCACTGATCTGCGCCCACTGTCTGGCACTCTGTAGTGAGATGAGCCCGGTACCTCAGATGGAAATGCAGAAATCACCCATCTGCTGTGTCACTCAGGCTGGGAGCTGTAGACCGGAGCTGTTCCTATTCAGCCATCTTCATCTTAATCACAATAATAAAATTTTCTTGTCAGTTGTGTCTATGGGCAATTTAAAATCATTTCCACTGTAAATTGCTTAATTCTGAGGCAGTTTCTGAAAACTTTACAAGCTTCCAGAATTATAGAATATTGTATCTTTAAGGAGTTTCATGAAAGGATGGAAAAGGTCCTGAGAAGTATTCTTGAATACAGATTTTTTACAAAGTTAGAGTCATCTCATTTGAACTGGGTAATAATTCCCAAAACTTTAATGAAGAGACTGACTGGTTTATAAAACTACAACCCAAAACAGAGTAAAAATCAATTGAATACCAAGAAAATAGTTTGTCAGATTTTCATGCCAAATCAGCCAGTATTTAAGTTGTCTAGATAAAGTATTTGAATTAATTCCACAGTCCAAGTCAAATTATCTATGATAATCCCGGATTAGTCACTTTTATGCACCTAAATTGAGGAAATATTCCAATGTTAAATGTACTGAACCAGGACATCTTCTATGTCCTTCCTGAGTTCTGAAAGCTTTTCTTATTGAAAGTTATGCGTTCTGATTCCTGGGTGTGAAGGTAAAGCAAGATGGCAGAAAGAAGTCTCCACTGATCTTCCCTCCTGCAAGGACACCAGGAACAACTATTAATAGCTGCATAGAAAATACATTCATAAGAACCAAAAATCAGGTGAGTATGCAAAGTACTTGCTTTTAGCTTCATATCACTGAAAGGGGTACCATTTCCTCACACCCAGCAGTGATGATGTGGTGCAGAGATCAACTTTGGGTTCTGCAGGAGGGAGAACAGAGCAATTGTAAGGCATTGAACTCTGTGTTGCCCTGTTAGAACAGAAAGGAAAACAAGACCAAATGCAGTTAAAGCCCATCCACAGAGGGAATATTTAAACCAGCCCTGGCCAGAGGGGAATGAGATTCCCCTGGTTGGAACTTGAGCATTTGGAAACCTGGGTACTGAGGGCTCCAGAGCTCCATGTATCTAAGAAAATTTGAAAGACAGCCTAGACCATCAGGACTGCAACTCCTAGGTGAGCCCTAGGGCTGACCTGGGCCCAGGAACAGTCAACTGGGGTGGGAGGGCATGCAACACATTGAGACACCAGCTGGGGCAGCCAGAGGAGTTCTGGAATTATCACTCTCCTAATACAAGGCTGCACAGCTTATAGCTCCAAAAGGGACCCCATCCTTCTGCTTGAGAAAAGGAGGAAAAAGAGTCAAGAGGAATTTGTCTTCCATCCTGGATACCAGCTCAGCCACAGCAAGATAGTGCACTGGTCAGAGTCTTGATGCCTCCTTTCCAGGCTCTGGCTCCTAGATATTCCTAGACACACCCTGGGCCAGAAGGAAACCTGCTGCCTTGAAGGAAAGAAGCCAGTGCTGGCAGCATTTATCACCTGCAAACTTAACAATCTTTGGGCTCTGAATAACCAGCAGCCATACCCAGATACTACATCAAGATTCTTGCATGAGCATCATAGACTTACTAGATTTAGGTGAGACTCAGCAGATTACAAGCCGTGGTGGCTAAAGGGCAAAACTCCTTTTGCTTGGGAAAAGCAGAGGGTAAAGTAAAGGGTACTTTTTCTTGCCACTTAAGTACGAGCAAGACCAGCAGTGGGGAGAGCACCAAGAAAGCTTTAGGATCCCTGATTCTAGGACTTGATTTTGGTTGGCATGTATGGACATGCCCAGGGCCGGTGGGGAGCCCACCAGCCTGAAAATGGCAAGTTCCAGTCCAAGCAACATTCATCACGAGCTGAAAAGAGGATTTGGGCCTTAAAGGAACAAAGGTGGTACTCTTTGTGGCCTGGGGTGCTGGGGGCTACTCTGCCTTTGGAAAAGGAAAGGAGGAATAGGAAGGACTGTGTCTTGTGGTTTGAATGCCAGCTCAGTTAGAATGCAATAGAATGTCTGGTGGACTTCTGAAATTTTTGGCTTTACTCCTTGACTTCTGAATGGCACTTCTGGACCCAACCAGGGACTGAGGAAACTCGCTGTCCTGAAGGAAAGAACACAGATATGGCTGGCTTTGCCACCTGCTAATTGTAGAGATCAAAGGCCTTGAGTGAATATAGGCAGTTGTTAGAAAGTGCAGGCATCTGGACTTGAGCAAGATCCGGTGCTATGCTAGCTTGATGTCTGACCCGGGGCAGTCATAGTGGTGATGGCCAGGGGTGCTTGTGTCATTTTACTCCCAACTTTTCGTGGCTTAGAATAGAGAGAAAGACTCTGTATCTTTGAGGGAAATAAGGTTAGAGAACAAGAGTCTCTGGCTAGTAATCCAGAAAATTCTCCTGGACCTTGTCCAAGACTGTCAAGGAGGTATGTCTATAAGTCTGCAAAAATTACAGCACTATTGGGTATATGGTGCCCCCTAAAGCAGATAAGACTCAGATCACAACACCCACCTTTTCAAATATGTGGAAATCCTTCCCAAGAAAGACGGCTATGAATAACCCCAGACAGTGAAGACTACAATAAATGCTCACCTTTTTAAAAAAAAAAAAAAATTCTTTTTTTAACCTCTTATATGGTGCTGCATGCCAAAGTTTTAATGTCCAGACACTGAAGAACATCTGCTGGCATCAACACCATCCAGGAAAACATGACCTCACAAAGTGAACTAAATGAGGTGCCAGGGACAAATCCTGGAGAAAAAGAGATATGTAATCTTTTAGACAGAGAATTCAAAATAGCTGTATTTAAAAAAAAACTCACAGAAATTTAAGATAACAAAGTATAGAAATTCCAAATGTTATCAGCTAAACTCGACAAAGAGATTGAAATAGTTACAACAAATTAAGCAAAAATTCAGGAGCTGGAAAATGCAATTGGCATGCTGAAGAATGCATTCGAGCCATTTAATAGCAGAATGGATCAAGCAGAAGAAATGGTGAACTTGAAGACAGGCTATTTGAAAATATATAGTCAGAAGAGAAAAAAGAAACAGAAAAAAACAACAAATAGTGACTACAGGATCTGGAAAATAGCCTTACAAAGACAGGCCTAAGAGTTATTGGTTTTAAAGATGTGTAGAAAGAGACAGGGATAGGAAAATTTATTCAAAGGGATAATAACAGAAAACTTTCCAAATCTGGAGAAAGATATCCAAATCCGACTAAAAAATGTCATAGAACACTAAATAGATTTAAAAAGACTACTTCAAAACATTCAATAACCAATCTTCAAAAAGTCAAAGAAAAAAAATCTCTACAAAAGAAAAAGAAACACATAATATACAGGGGAGCTCCAACACATCTGGCAGCAGACTTTATAGAGGAAACCCTACTGGCCAGGAGAAAGAAGCAATAAATATTTAAAGCACCAAAGGAAAAGAACTTTACCTTAGAATAGCATATACGGCGAAAATGTCCTTCAAATAAAAAGATGAAATACGGAGTTTTCCAGACAAACAAAAGCTGAAGGATTTCATCAATCCATGCCTGTCCTACAAGGAATGCTAAAGGGAGTACTTCAGTCAGGAAGAAGAGGACATTGATGAGCAACAAATAATCAACTGAAGGTAAAAAAAAAAAAAAAAAAAGAAAGAAAAAATAATCCTCATTGGTAATAGTAACTGTACAAAACAAAGCAGAATATTATAATAACACTATAGCTGTGGTGTGTAAACTACTCATTCTAAGTGGGAAGACTAAATAATAAACCAAACAAAAGTAATAACTACAAGAACGTTTCCGCTGGGCGCGGTGGCTCACGCCTATAATCCCAGCACTTTGGGAGGCCGAAGCGGGCAGATCACGAGGTCAGGAGATCGAGACCACCCTGGCTAACAAGATGAAACCCCATTTCTACTAAAAATACAAAAAATTAGCCTGGCGTGGTGGCGGGCGCCCTTAGTCCCAGCTACTCGGGAGGCTGAGGCAGGAGAATGGTGTGAATCCGGGAGGCGGAGCTTGCAGTGAGCCCAGAACACTCTATTGCACTCCAGCCTGGGCGAGACAGCGAGACTCTGTCTCAAAAAAACAAAAAAGAAAAAGAAAAAAAAAAAAAAGAACGTTTCAAAACATAGTACAAAAATAAGTAAAGTCAAAAAGTGAAAGGATGAGCACACCCATCCTGAGCAGGCCTGATGTGGTGGAAGCTCGGAAGCCGGGTGAAGTCCTGGAGCGTGGGCAGAAGGGAGGCCGTCCAGAGAGCTGAAAGCCTGGGCAGGGGACGGAAGCCTCTGGCGCCCCCGAGCAAGAGCAGCGCGGCGCCTTGGCGTTCCTGCGGGAGGCCAGGCCTCTGGCGACGGCAGGAGGCTCTAGGAGGCCAGAGGAAGGCACAGAGCGGTGGCCGGCAGTGCTCGGAAAAATAGAGGTGGAGAGCAGCCCTGACACTAGCGAGCGGCTGGGGGATACTGGATCCAAGCCCCGCAGCCCCGGGGTGGCAATGACGCCTGGAGTCGAGCGGGGCGTGGCTGTGCCGGGCTCTTAAGGCATCCAGGCCCCACTGCCAGCGCCTACAGACATATCACCCTGTCCAGTCTCTTCTGACCTCGGAAGCTAAATAGGGTGGGTCCTGGTTAGTACTTGGATGGAAGGCCGCCCAGGAATTTTGGGTGCTGTAGGGCCTCCCTCTCCCTCCCTCTTTCCTCCTTTTGTCGCCGTGCTTCACTACCTTCCCCTAACTCTGCTCCCACTTTTCCCCTCGCCTGCGGCCCCAAAGCAGCCCGGGACCTCCTCGTGGGGTTCCTCCTCTGCAGCACCGCCAGGCAACAGCATCCCACATCTTCCCCTTTGCTGCAGCCCCACCAGGTGCCCGGCTCCAGCCGGGGCGGGGCGGTATATGTTCCCTAAGGTGCCCCGTGTCTTCACGCTCCCGGGACGCCCAGGCAATTCAATTTACTCATCCGGCGCCATGCAATAGTTCAAGCTGGTGGGGGAAGTGGCGGCCAGGGGCTAAGGTCCCACAGACGCGAGCCAAAACCTCTACTCCAGGACCTACTGGCTGCTTTCCCCAGGGGAAAAAAGTTACCCTCGCCAGTCACGAGGAAATCCGTCTCTGTGCATACGGATTCCCATTGGCACCGTCTTCGGGTAAACACCAGTCCCGAGGACACGAGACAGACCCAGGCCTCGGCCCCGTCAGCACGCTCTGCGTCAAGACTCCCACCAGAGGGACGGACACACTCTACAAATCTCGGTGACCACTGCACCAAGAAGACAGGGGGTAGCCAACAAAAGGACCCTATGAATCGCACCCCAAAAGCAACCAACCAATCCATGGAAAAATTCTTCTCAGGGTTCTGTTGGTCTTTTAGCATGGGAGGCCCTCCTCCCTGTTATAGCCAGGCTCAAGCACCCTCCACCCTACCCCTGCTAGAAGGAGCCCTGTCTAACAGAGCAGAGAGCTCTCTCACCCAGGCTCTAAGGCTCTGGCTGGGTAGCTCTCACACCCTCTCTATTTCTCCCCTCCCCCCTCCATCTCATGCTTTTTCTGTCACCTTCTCTCTCTCTCTCATTCCTGTCTCTCTCTCTCTCTCTCGGTCTCTCTTCCTCAGTTTCTATCTCGCCTTCCCTTTTTTCCCTTGCTCTCCTTCAAGCTATCTGTATCTTTGTGTATCTGGGTGTGTGTCTGTGTGCCCGCGCACGTGCATCCATGTGTGTCTGTGGGGGCGGAGGTGGGTTTCTTCCTGGTGCCGGTGAGGTGTGTCTGGCTGTCCATCAGCCTCTCTCTCCCAGGATCAGTCCGCTCGCTCTAGTGGCAGCGTGGCACAAAGCAGCTCCCCCCACTCACTTGACCATGGGCCATGTCCTTGTCGGGACAAGCGACTCTGTTAGGGACGTAAGAGAAAGGGCCCGTGGGGCTAGGGCAGCTGTTCACCCTGAGCAGCCCTGGCAGCTCTGGGTGGGTGAGGCAAGAGGTGGCCTTGCAGGAGGGGCGGCGAGGGAAACATAACAATCCCTCCGCGGCAAGAACAGCAGGGTATCCCAGGAACATGGACCCAGGGCCCTGACTCCTGGGAGCACAAACTCAGCAAGCCCGATGTGGTAGAAGCTTGGGAGCTCAGGAGCCTGGGGAAGCCCTAAAGCGTCGGAGGAATGGAGACCGCCCAGAGAGCCCGAAGTCTCGGCAGCGGAAGGAAACCTCTGGCGTCCTCACTCGGCGGAGTGGAGACGGTCCAGTGCATGGCCTCGTCGGCTATGGCTGGAGGCCCTTGGAGGCCGGCGGAAGGCGCAGTACGGCGGCCCACAGTGCTTCGGCGTGGAGGCGGAGAGCAGACAGCAGCGGAGCAGCGGGCGAGGAGTGGCTCAGAGGTGTCCCGATCTGAGCCGCGCGGCCTTGGAGTGGCGGTGACGCCTGGAGTCAGGCGGTCATGGTGGGCCAGGCTCTTGTGTCAGCCAGGTATCACTGCGGGTGTCTAAGGTCTTACCGCCCTGAAGACACCTGATCTCCTCTGGCCTGTGAAGCTAAGCAGGGTGCGGCCTGATTCAGTACTTGGAAAGGAGGCCTCCTGGGAATACCAGGTGCTGTAGGCTTTTGGCTTCCCGCTCCCTGTTTCTCCCTTTTCTCGCCCTGATTCCCAACCACTCCCTGACTTTGCTACCCTTTTTCCACCTGCCTGCGTCCCTGCTCCAGGAAGGCCTAGGTAATTTAATTCACTCTTCTGGCGCCGCCGCAAACGTCCAAGCCTGGGGAAGGGGAGGGCAAGGGCAGACGGTCCCACAGACGCCAGCCAAGACCTCCTCCAGAACTCACGGGCTGCTTTTTCCAGGAAAGGACATTGCCTTTGCCAGCTACCAGGAAAATGTCCTTGGGAACCCGGATTCCCATGGCCATGGATTTCGTGTAAACTCCCGTCGCGAGGACACCAGAGAGACCCAGGCCTCAGGCAAGGATTCCCTGGCTTGCACCCAGCGTGCCTGTCTCGCCCACGGGGGCACACCAAAGCGCCAAGAAGACACCGGGGTATGGGAACTGGCTTTCATGGGGACGTCGAGGCAGTCCGTGGTAGAACTTCCCAGGGAAGACACTGCCTTCTGGGCAGCCCGTGCGGTGGGCTGGGGGGCTCCTGGAGTCCTTGTCTTGCACACAGGTTGTGTGTCTCTCCCTCAGGGGGCACCCCACGGCAACAATAATTCCCCCAGGGAAAACTAACGGGATACCCCGCTTGATGTCCCGTGGTCGGGATACTGCATGAACACCTCGAGCCCGGCACGGAGACTGCCAGGAAGGCTCTGTTCTCCATGGGATTTTTTCCCTGGACTGCCTCAACCTCTCCTTTCAAGCCTGGAGTCCTTTTCCCTTCCCCCGGCGGTATTCATGCCGTTTTGGGGTGTCCCCCATGGCGAGACTCGCACCCTGGTTGCAAGCCAGGGACTCCATGAAACCATCGGCCGGGCGCAGGGGCTGCCAGGAAGGCACTGTCGTCCGTGGGCGAACCTCAGCCTCGAGGCTGTTTTCCCCGGGCTGCCTCAATGTCCCCCTTCAAGCCTGAGGTGCTGTCCCCTTCCCCCAGGGGCCTACTTGCCGCTTTGGGGTACACCTCATGGGAGACACACGCACCCTGGGAGCAGGCCAGGGACTCCACGTCGCCCCGGGCGTAGCGCAGGGGCTGCCGGGAAGGCACTGTTATCATGGGAGGAAACCCGCTGGCAGCTTTTTTCCGCAGTGCTGCCTCAGCGTCCCCTTTAAAGGCTGGCGTCCTGTTCCCTTCCCTTAGAGGCCTTCTTACCACTTTGGGGTGCCCTTGTGGGCACGACATGCACCATGGGTGCAAGCCAGGGACTCCACAATCACTCCGGGCCTGGAGCAGGGGTTGCCAGGTAGGCACTGTCTTCCGTGGGAAGACACCATACCTCCGCTTTTTTTCCCGTACTGCCTCAACTACCACTTTCAACCCTGGTGTCTTGTACCCTTCCTCCAGCGGCCTTCTTGCCTCTTTGTGGTGCCCCCCATGGTCAAGATACGCACTCTGGGTGCAAGCCAGGGACTCCACGAAGCACCCGGGCCCACAGCAGAGGCTGGCAGGAAGGCAGTGTCGTCCATGCGAGGACCCCAGTATCCCCGCTTTTTTCCCCGGGGCTGGCTGAACGTCCCCCTTCAAGGCTGACGTGCAGTCCCCTTCCCCGGGAACATTCTTGCTGCTTTCGGGTGCCCCTCGTGGGGGAGACACTCACCCTGGGTGCAAGCCAGGGAATCAACAACCACCCCCATTCAGGGCAAAGGGGCTTCCGGAAAGGCACTGTCATTCGTGGGAAATTTTTTCCCTGGACTGCCCCAATGTCCCCTTTCATGCCTGGCGTCCTAGTTCCTTCCCCCGGAGGCCTTCTTGACGCTTTGAGGTGCCCCCGTGAGTGCAACATGCACCCTAGTGCAGCCAGGGACTCCACGACAACCCCAGGCCTGGCGCAGGGTCTGCCGGAAAGGCACTGTAGTCTGTGGGACGTCATAGGCCCGCTGCTTTTCTCCCCGTACTACCTCGACTTCCCGTTTCAGGCCTGGCGTCCTCTTCCCTTCCAACGGAGGCCGCCTTGGTGCTTTGGGGTGCTCCCTGTGGAAGCGACACGCAACCTGGGTGCAATTCGGTGGCTCCGCAACCCCATTGGGCAGGGCGAGAAGCTGCCGCAAATGTACTGTAGCTCGAAGGACCCCGGCTCACTGCTTTTTTCCCCGGATTGCCTCAAGGTCCCCTTTTAAGCCTAACATCCTGTCCCCTTCCCCCGGGGACCTTCTTGCCGCTTTGGGGTGCCTCCTGTGGGCGAGACGCACACTCTGAGTACAAGCCAGGGACGCTACAACACCGCCGGGACGGCACTGGGCTGCCGGGAAGGCACTGTCATCCCTGGGATCACCCCAGCGTCGCTGTTTTTTTCTCTGGGCTACCTAAACGTCCCCTTTCAAGCCTGGCGTCCTGCTGCCTTCCCACGGGAGCCTTCTTGCCGCTTTTGGGTGCCCCACGTAGGGGAGACACGCACACTATGTGCAAGACAGGGACTCCACGACCCTCCAGGGCCTGGCATAGGGGCTGCAGGGAAGGCACTGTCATCCGTGAAAGGACCCCAGCCTCGCCCCATTTTTTCCGGGGCTGCCTCAACCTGGCATCCTGTTCTTTTCCACCGGGGGCTTTCTTACCGCTTTGGGGTGCCACCAGTCGGCAACGCACCCACCCTAGGTGCAAGCCAGGGACTCCAAAACGCCCGGGGCCTGGCGCAGGGGCTGCCGGGAAGTCACTGTCCTCCATAAAAAGTTTTTCCCTGGACTGACTCAAAGTCCCCTTTCAAGCCTGGCGTCCTGTCCGCTTCCCCTGGGGGCCTTCTTGCCACTTTGGGGTGAACCCGTGAGCAAGACACGCACCCTGGGTGCAAGACAGGGACTCCTCCAGGCCCACAGGCCTGGCCCCGGGGCTGCAGGGAAGGCATTGTCGTCCCTGGGAGGACCACAGGCTCGCAGCTTTTTTTACTGGGCTGCCTCAGAGTCCCCTTTCAAGTCTGGCCTCCTCCCCCTTTTCCCGGGCGCCTTCTTGGTGCTTTGGGGTATCCCCCTTGGGCGAGATACGCACCTGGGTGCAAGACAGAGACTCCACGACACCCCATGGGCCCAGCGCTGGTGCTGCCGGGAAGGCACTGTTGTCCGTGGGAGGATTACGGCCCACTGCTGTTTTCCCCGTGCTGCCTCAACGTCGCCTTTCAAGGCTGGCGTACTCTTCCCTTCCCCGGAGGCTTTCTCGCCGCTTTGGGGTGCACACTGTGGGAGACATGCACCCTGGGCGCAAGCCACAAACTCAAGGACGCCCGGGCCTGGAGCAGGGGCTGCCAGGAAGGCACTACAGTCTGTGGGAGGACCACAGCCTCTCCACTTTTTTCCCGGGACTGCTCCAATATCCCCCTTCAAGCCTGACGTTCTTTCCTCTTCCCCTGGGACCTTGTTGCCGCTTTCATGTGCACCCCGTGAGCAAGACACGCACCCTGGGTGCAAGCCAGGGACTCCACCATCCGCTCGGGTACTGCGCAGAGGCTGCGGGAAGGCAGTGTTCTCAATGGGAGGAACCCGGCTAGCCTCTTTCCTCGCCGTGCTGCGTCAGCGTCCCCGTTAAATCCTGGCCTCCTGTTCCGTTCCCCCGGAGGCCTTCTGGCCACTTTGGGGTGCTACCCCTTTGCCGGACATGGAGGGGTTGTTGAATCCCAGGCTTGCACCCAGGGGCCCACGGGGGGCACCGCAAAGCAGCAAGTAGGTTCCCAGGGGAAGGAGACAGCACGTCAGGCTTCAAGGGGGACGTTGAGGCAGCCCCGGGAATAAAGAGGGGATGCAGGCATTCTGCCACAGATAACACTGTCTTCCAGGCAAACTCTGAGGTGGGTCTGGGAACATCGTGGAGTCCTTGGCTTGCACGCAAGGTGCATGTCTCGCCCACAGGGGGCACCACAAAGCGGCAAGAAGGCCGCCGTGGGAAGGGTATGGGACGCCAGTGTTGAAAGGGATAGTTGAGGCAGTCCGGGGAAAAACGCCGCGGACCAGGGTCGTCCCACGGACGACAGTGCACCCCATGTGTAAGCATGACACGCACGCTGGGTGCAAGCGAGGGATTCCACGATTCCCCGGGGCCAGGCGCAGGGGCTGCCGGGAAGGCAATGTCATCCATAGGATGACCCCGGCCCGCAGCCTTTCCCCCCGGGGCAGCCTCAATGTCTCATTTAAAGCCTAGCCTGCTGTTCCCTTTCCCCGGGGGCCTTCTTTCCGCTTTGGGGTGCCCTCCGTGGGCGAGAAGCGTACCCTGTGTGCAAGACAGGGACTCCACGACTCCCCCGGGCCCAGCGCAGGGGCTGCCGGCAAGGCACTGTCATCCGTGGGAGAACCCCGGCCACTCGCGTTTTTCTCGGTGCTGCCTCAACGTTCCACTTCAAGCTTGGTGTCAGGTTTCCTTCTCCTAAAGGCTTTCTTGCCTCTTTGGGGTGCCTCCCCTGGAAGAGAAACGCACCCTAGGTGCAAGCCAGGGACTCGACAACACACACGGGTTCAGCGCAGGGGCTGCTCAGAAGACACTGTGGTCGGTGGGACGACCCTAGACTCGCCGCTGTTTTCCCCAGGCTGCGTGAACGTACCCCTTCAAGCCTGATGTGCTGTCCCCTTCTCCCGCGGGCCTTTTTGCCGCTTTAGGGTGTCCCCCGTGGGCGCGACACGCAACCTGGGTGCAAGCCAGTGACTCCACGTCCCCCACCCCCACGTTTCGGCGCAGTGGAGACCGGGAAGGCACTGTCACCCGTGCGGTGACTCTGACCCGCCGCTTTTTTCCCCGTGCTGCCTCAACGTCGCGTTTCAAGCCTGGCGTCCTGTTCTCTTCCTTCGGAGGTTTTCTTGCCGCTTTGGGGTGCCCCCCGTGGGCACGACACACACCCTGGGAGCAAGCCAGGGATTACACGCCTTTTCCGGGCCTGATGCAGAGGCTGCCATAAAGGCACAGTCCTCCGTGGAAAGTTTTTCCCAGTACTGCCTCAACGTCCCCTTTCCTTTCCCCGGAGGCCTTCTTGCCGCTTTGAGGCTCCCCGCGTGGGCGCAACACGCACACTAGCTGCAAGCCAGGGACTCCACGACCACCACAAGCCCGGTGCAGGGTCTGCGGCGAAGGCACTGTCGTCCGTGGGAGGACTGCGGCCCACAGTTTTTTTCCCCGTGCTGCCTCAATGTCCCCTTTCAAGCCTGGCATCATGTTCACTTCCCCCAGAAGCATTCTTGCCACTTTGGCTTTCCCCCGTGGGTGTGACGCTCACCCTGGGTGAAAGCTAGGGACTTCACGACCGTCCCGGGCCAGGCACACTGGCTGGAGGAACGCACTGTTGTCTGTGGGAGTAAACCGGCCTGCTGCTTTTTTCCTCGTGCTTCCTCAACGTCCCCTTTCAAGCCTGGCGTCCTGTGTCATTTTCCCGCAGGCCTACTTGCCGCTTTGGCGTGTCCCCACTAGATGCGACACGCACCCTGGGTGCAAGCCAGGGACTTCACGACTTCCCCTGGCACGGTGGCGGGGGGCGCTGCTGAGAACGCACTGTAGTCCGCGGGAAGTTTTTCCGCGGTGTGCCTCAATGTCGCCTTACAAGCCTGGCATTCTGTTTCCTTCCCCTGTGGGCCTTCTTGCCGCTTTGGGGTGTCCCTCGTAGGCGAGACACCCACCCTGGGTGTAAGCCAGGGACTCCGCGACCACCCGGTCCCGGCGCAGGGGCTGATGGTAAGGCACTGTCGTTAATGGTAGGACCCCCAGCCTCGCTGTTTCTTTCCTCAGGCTAACTCAACGTCCCCCTTCAAGCTTGACGTGCTCTCCCTTCCCCCCCGCCCCGGAGGCCTTCTTGCCGCTTTGGGGAGCCCCAGGTGAGCGAAACACGCACCCTGGGTGCAAGCCAGGGACTCCACTATTTTCCGGGCCTGGTGCACGCGCTGCCGGGAAGGCACTGTTGTTCTTGGGAAGACCCTAGCCTCTATGATGCACCCAGGGAAGTAGTGGAGTCCCTGGCTTGCATCCAGCGTGCTTGTGGCGCACGGGGGGCAACCCAAAGCGGCTAAGAAGGCTTCCGGGGTAAGGAAGTTGGATGCCAGGCTTGTAAGGAGAGATCAACAGGGAAAAAAAGCGGCGAGGCCAGGGACTCCACGACACACGCAGGCCCGGAACAGGGGCTTCCGGGAAGGTACTGTCGTCTGTGGGACAACCTCAGCCTCGCCGCTTTTTTCCCCGGGCTGCCTCAAATTCCCCCTTCATGCCTGATGTGCTGTCCCCTTCCCCTAGGGCCTTCTTGCAGCCTTGGGGTGCTACCCATGGGTGAGATACGCACCCTGGGTGCAAGCCAGGGACTCCACGACCCTCCCTCCGACACACACATGGTCCCGGTGTAGGGGCTGCGAGAAAGGCACTGTCATCCATGGGACGTCCCCGGCTTGCCGCTTTTTTTCCTCATGCTGTCTGAACGTCCTCTTTCAAGCTTGGCGTCCTTTTTCTTTCCACCTATGGCCTTCTTGCCGCTTGGAGGCACCCCCCCCCCCACCACGTGGATGAGACACGCACCCAGGGTGCAAGCCAGGGACTCCACGACTCCCCTAATTCTGGCACAGAGGCTGCTGGGAAGGCTCTGTCCTCCGTGGTAAGTTTTTTCCTGGACTGCCTCAAAGTCTCCTTTCAAGCCTTGTTTCCTGTTCCCTTCCCCTGGGGACCTTCTTGCCTCTTTGGCGTGCCCCCCATGGGCGAGACACGCCCGCTGGGTGTCAGCAAGATACTCCACGACCACCGGGCGCTTGGGTCAGGGGCTGCGGGGACGGCACTGTCGTCCGTGGGAGGACTCCAGCCTTGCCGCTTTTTTCCTCGGGCTGCCTCAACATCCCCCTTCAAGACTGACATGCCGTCCTCTTCCTTCAGGGGCTTTCTTGCCGTTTTGGTGTGTCCCCGTGGGCGAGAAACGCACCCTGAGTGCACACCAGGGATCCACGGTCCCTCGGTTTCCGTGAAGAGGCTGCCGGGAAGGCACTGTTGTCCGTGGGAGGATCCCTGCCCACCGCTTTTTCCCTGTGCTGCCTCGAAGTCTTCTTTCAAGCCTGGCATCTGGTTCCCTTCCTTTAGGGGCCTTCGTGCCGCTTTGAGATGCCCCCCTTGGGCGTGACCCGCCGCTGGGTGCAAGGCAGAAACTCCACCACCCTCCCGGCGCAGGGTCTGCCGTGAAGGCGCTGTAGCCATGGGAGGTTTTTCCTTGTACTGTCTCTAAGTCCCCTTTCAAGCCTGGCGCTCTGTTCCTGTCCCGCGGGGGTCTTCTGGACGCTTTGAGGTGCCCCCCGTGGGCCTGACACGAACCCTAGGTGCAAGACAGGGACTCCGCGACCACCCCGGCCCCAATAGAGGGGCTGCCAGAAAGGCACTGTCATCCGTTGAACGACCCCGGCCCGCCCTTTTTTCTTTTCTGTGCTGCCTCAAGGTCCCCTATCAAGACTGGCGTCCTGCTCCCTTCCCCCAGAGGCCTTCTTGACACTTTGGGGTGTACCCCATGAGCACGACACGCCCCTGGGTGCAATTCAAGGACTCCACGACTTCCAAAAGCCCGGCCCAGGGTCGGCTGGACAGGCACTGTTTTCCGTGGGATGTTTTTCCCCTGACTGCCTCATCGTCTGCTTTAAAGGCTGGCTTCCTGTTCCTTTCCCCCGGGGGTGTTCTTGCCGCTTTCTGGTGTCCCTCGTTGGGGTGACACGCACCCTGGGTGTAAGCCGTGGACTGCACGACCCCTACGGCTTCTGTCCTTATTTATGGTAAAAGTAGGGAACTCTGCTTATGCACATCAACGGAATCATTATTATACGCAGACGATTTGGACGTCGTAGGAGAGAAACCGAGGTGAGGGGGAGGGGACAAAACAGGAGCGGGAAGGGAAGGAAGCACAGTAGTTCACTCTGGAATGTTTTCTAGCCTGGGGTGGATGGGGGGACACGGAGGAGAACTCAGGAAACAAGCTGATTCCAGAAAAGACACCGGGCATGACGGCGTGCGCCTGCAGTCCCAGCTACCTGGAGGAGGGGGGCGAGGGAGGCAGAAGAATCGCTTGAACCCTGTTGGCTCACCTTTCGTATTACCAGAGAAGGTTTTCTCACCGAATTTTTGTCATACTCTTTCCCCACCAGTTGCCCCTTCCTGAAGATTCGCTCATGGACCCCTGAGGAAGAAAGTGGTCTGCCTTATGACCAAAAGACTGTGGAAAATTTTGAGTGCTTTCTATCAGGGCCGTTGCCTGACAGACATGCACTCACCCGCAAAGTCCCGCTGTTTATCCACCTTTCTGAGGCAAAAGGCCTCTCCGAGGCCCACACACGACGATGGTACACAGAATCTTACCGCACTCGCTCCCTCGTCTTGCATGCACTTGGCAGAGTGGAGCAAGGGACTTGCGCTCAACAGAGGAGGCGGCATCTCTTATCGAGTGGGAGGAGCCTGCCTCACTCATCCGCCTCGCCCCCCCTCAACAACCTCTTCAGGATGCACTTGCAAACTGGTGGTGGTGGTGGTTGTAGGAGAGGGCACTTGGGGTTGGCACAACCCGCCACCGTTTTGTCTCGGGCAATCTGGAGCACTCCTGGATCATGTTTCTCATGGCTTACTTCTGGCCCGGGAGAGTGTTAAATGACCACACAGATCGTGAAAAGCCCTATAACCGGCGGTTGTTGAGCTGGGGTCAGTCTTGAGGAAACTGATGAGCATAACAGCCCAGTCAGGCTCACTCCGGTATAGGGACAGCAGATAATTTAAGAACGACAATTCCTGACATGCACAGCACAGAGCCAACAGGGTGGGGTTGTTCTGACCACCCTGTGCCCGCAGCCAGGAGCACACCGGTCAGGGGAACCCAAGCTGCCTTCCCTGCCAGTGTCAAAGGTCCAGAGACCTGGGGCGCCACGGACAGTTATGACACTAGGATGCATGAGAGCAGGCAAACAGGTCCCAGCAATCAGCTAAAACTGGAACAGGGCCGGTTAGCTGGGTTCCCGGTATACCAGAGCTTCACACGCATCTAGATCCAATCTAATTGCCAGACAGAGTGTCAGCAACAACATGGTGGCCCAAAATGCCAACTAGAAGTGAAAGATATACCTCGCCTGGTGGTGGGGTGTGAGTCAGCGACCACAACACCTGTGCAGAAATGCGCAACCTGGACATCTTTCCCAAAAATGGCCACCATGACAGCCAGACACGGAACACCCAGGGCCCTCTGGTCAACCCCAGGACACACACAGGAGCAGTAGCGGCCCAGGGACACCCTCCTGGTCACCCGTACACTGCAGGGGCTGGCCCATTTTTCCAGAGCGAGACTGGGAGTAATTTTTGGCCAGCCCCTAGCATGACTGGATCACATGAGGGACCAAAGCCCGGCCAGGTTCCACCTCTGGGACCACATGCATGCTCAGGGACCACTCTCCGACTCTGCACGGGGACTTCGAAAAAAAGATCACAGCAGAGGGACTAGGGCAGGGCAGATGCATCAGACGGCCAGGACCTGCGCTGGCCTGCCACCGGGCCGGGAATGGCATCCCCAGCCACAAGCCCCATGCCCAATATGTCCTCGTGGATCTTGGGCCAAGCCTCAGGAGTTGCGGCATGCTGTTCGACCAGCCAGGGCAGCCCCACACTGCCCTTGGGCACGGAAGCACGGGAGACAGCCTCCCCCAACAAAGCCCTGCACACCCGAGCTCTGAGTCACAAGTGAGCTCCACGTGGCAGGGAAGCCCATGACTGGGAAACCCAAACCATGAGTCGAAGTCTTTTCAAAGAGGCGGAAAACGCAGCCCCTCCTCCGCAACTTCACAGAAACCGTTCCCCAAACGTGTCTCTGCATGGACTGCGACAGAGTCAAAAGACAACCCGTGGCTCATGGGAGTTTGAAGATGCATCTCGGAATGAGAAAGAAGAAACGGGACTTAGTTGCAGGTCGGTAAGGACACACGAAGATACAGAATGAGGAGAGTCTTCTACAATCTAGACAAAGACAGTCAGAGGAAGGGAAGGAGAGAGGGAGAAAGGGAATGGAGAAAAGAGACAGATGGAGGAAAGCAAGGAGGGAGGGAAGGGAGCAGCAGGGGAGGGAGGGAAGAAGGAAATGAGAAACAGAGAGAGACAGAATTTTTAAAATCTAGAGAGAGAAATATAAAGAAAGAGAGCAGCCAGACGCCGTGTCTCACGCCTGTAATCCCAACACTTTGGGGGGCAGAGGCGGGCGGATCACAAGATCAGGAGATTGAGAACATCCTGGCTAACAAGGTGAAACCCCGTCACTACTAAAAATACAAAAAATTAGCCAGGCGCCGGGGCAGGCTCCTGTAGTCCCAGCTACCCCGGAGGCTGAGGCAGGAGAATGGTGTGAACCCGGAGGCGGAGCTTGCAGTGAGCGGAGATCGCGCCAAGCGTGCCACTGCACTCCAGCCTGGGCGACAGAGACTCCATCAAAAAAAAAAAAAAAAAAAAAAAAAGAAAGAAAGAAAGAAAGAGAGAAAGAGACATAACAAGGGAAGAAAAATGAAAGAGATAAAGGATGAGGAAATAAATGAAGGAAAGCTAGGAGGAAAAAACAGAGAGAGGAAAGAAAAAATAAAGAAAAATAAAGCAGAAAATGTAAAAGAATAAAAGACAGAGAAAGAGAAAGAAGAAAAGAAACAGAAAGAGAAATAAAAAAGAAAAGGGGAGAAAGTAACAAAGAGGGCAGGGCATGGTGACTCACTTCTATAGTCCCAACACTTTTTGAGGTTTGGTGGGAGACTCGTCTGAGCCCGGGAATCTGAGACCAGCTCTGGCCACATAGAGAGACCCTGTCTCTACTTAAAGAAAAAGAAATGGGGGAGGGGAAGTTAGTCAGGCATGAGGACATGCGTCTGTAGTCAGAACTCCTGGAAAGGCTGAGATAAGACCATCTTTTGGAATCGGGAGGTCGAGGCTGTGTGGTAAGCCGTGGTCAGGCCAATGCACTGTAGCCCGGGTAACAGAGCAAGACTTCCTCTGAAAAACTTGAAGGAATAAAGATTGCGAGTCCTGCAAGAAAAAGATATAAAGGAAACGAAGAAGGAGGTCATGTTTAGAAAGGATAAATACTTTTAAAAGAAATAACGGGCGGGTGCGGTGGCTCTTGGATGTAATCTCAGCAATGTGGGAGTCTGAGGTGGGCGGATCACCAGGTCAGGTGTTTGAGACCAGCCTGGTCAATATGGTGAAACCCTGTCTCTACTAAAAATACAAAAATTAGCTGGGCATGATGGCGCGCGACTGTAGTCCCAGCTACCCGCGGGAGGGGGGCGGGGGAGGCAGAAGTATCGCTTGAACCCAGAGGCGGAGGTGGCCGTGAGTTAAGATGGTGCCACTGCACTCCAGCCTGGGTGACAGAGTGAGACTCCATCTCAAAAAAGTCAAAAAAGAAAGAAAAAGAAAAAAGGAGGAAGAGAGAAATATGGATAGAGAGAATGAAAGAGAAAGGAAAAAGGAAAGAAAGGAAGAAAGAAAGAGAACTGAAGAAATACATTTTAAGACAGAAATGAAAGGAGAAAGATAGATGAAAAAACTCAAAAACATAGTAAAATTATTTTTCTAAAAAACTCTAAATATACTCTAAAAAAATAGCCCAGAGGCGGGCTATGATGCGCTTTCCACTTTACCAATATGCTGGCTGGGAAAGAAAAATATTAAACATAACTTAACGGCAAAAAGTGACTATGGCGGCTTAGCCAACATGGTTGAGTTTCCCTAAGGAGGGAGGGAGAGAGGACGAGGAAAGCTGCCAGCCTCCAAGGAGAGAAACCGAGGTGAGGGGGAGGAGATAAAACAGGAGGGGGAACGGAAGGAGGTATAGTAGTTCACTGTGGAAAATTTCCTAGCCTGGGGTGGGTGGGGGGACACGGAGAGCAACCCAGGAAACAAGCTGATTCCAGAAAAGACACCAAATTCATAGTGCTGCCATCGCTGATTTGAAAGGTGTGCAGTGCATGCTTCTTCCTCCACACTCATTCGGTTATTTCTGAGTAATGTCTTTCAGTGCCACACGCTTGACATCTACCTGCTTTCACAACATCTGGGGAGAATCAGAAAAGTCCCCACTAATGAAAAGGCCTAGGGTGGAGCTGCTTTCTGTAAAACCCAGGCAGAAGGGTCCACGCGAGTCAAACACACAAAGAAAGAAAAGGAAGCAACTGATGAAAAACGTCAACAATCCGGCCCAGCCAGAATCTCCACAGGTTTTCTGGGCAACAAGGGAGGGGATGAACGGGTGGACGGGGGTAGGGCGGGCCTCCGAGGGTCGGGGTAGGACTGGGAGGAGCCCAGAGAAGCCACACTGGCTCCTTACCATGGGCGGACGGCCACAGCGTCCTGTGCGCCTCCTAGACTTCAAAAACGGTGACATCTAGATGACGCGAGATGACAACGGATGGAAGTGTCAGCCCGGTGCCCTCCCAGGAGCTCCCAACAACTAATCGACCAGAGCCCCTGCGGGGGAAGAAGCACCATGGCTCGGGAAAACGTGGAGAAACACATGCGCCTACGCACGTACACACGCGCGCCATATCCCACAATATAGACGCGTTTATACCGTGATAATGAGAAAGCCCATTTCTAGTGCAAAACAGGCAGGCTGGGCGCGGCGGCCCAAGCCACTAACCCCAGCACTTCGGGAGGCTGAGGCGGGCAGAACATCTGAGATCAAGGGTTCCAAACCAGCCTGGTCAACATGGCGAAACCCCGTCTTTAAGAAAAATGCAAAAATTAGCCGAGCATGGTGGTGGGCACCTGTAATCCCAACTCCTCAGGAGGCTGAGGCAAGATAATCACTTGAACTCAGGAGGTGGAGGTTGCAGTGAGTTGAGATCTCACAACTGCACTCCAGCCTGGGCAACAGAGGAAGACTCCGTCTCAAAATAAATAAATAATTAAATAAATAAATAAATAAATAAATAAATAAATAAATAAATAAAAAAAATAAATTGATTCCACCTTTAGATGCATGCACTCTTAAGATTACACAGATAGCTTAGAAGGTATATAAGCTTTATTATACAAGTTTGTAATTTTGAGTTGGTCTAGTTATATTTCCAGGCCTTCTCCCTGTAAGTGGTCACAAAAATAAAACTCCCTTTTTTTAATTCATCCGTATCTCATTATCAGGTCGTGAGAATAAGCAGCCCGACCCTCAGTTTGGTCCGGGAACAATTACACTCCAGCCCGGGTGACAGAGGGAGACTTTGTCTCAGAAAAGAAACAAGAAAACAATTAAAAAAAAAAATGAAGATAATTAGCGGGGTGTTGTGCTGTGTTGTGGCTCAGTAGCATGCCTGTAGGACCAGCTGCTCCAGAGGCTGAGGCAGAGGAAGATCACTTTGAGCCCAGCAGTTCAAGGTAACAGTGAGCTATGATCCTACCACTGCACTCCAGCCTCGGAGACACAGGAAGGCCACGTTTATTAAAAATACATGAATAAATGAATAGATGAATGTAAAAAAATGCAAAGAGATGGCAGAGCACGGGAAGGCTTGACTCATTGATAAAGACTAGAGCAGAAAAACAGGACCATCCATTTGAGACAGAGGCTATTCCAAATCACAGTGGAATAAGCAAGTGGAAGAGCAAGGCCCTGCCATTTTCTGCAGATAACCATTCTTTCTATCCACAGGCTGTCTCAGCTAGCCTCTGACTGTTAGTAGAAAGCAAATGCCCAACCATGGAGCCACAAAGTTACCATGTGAGCTGAGCTGCTCATCACACACTGGGCGTAAGTGGGTGTGCACAGCAGCACTCCAGCATGACACGGAAATGCTGTGGACCTGATTGGGTCCAAACAGATCCTGAAGCACAAGTAAGTTCCATGAGAAAGTGGCCCAAATGCCCATGGTACCCAGTCAAGGAATGAACTGAGTTAAGAAATTACACATAGCCGGACGCAGTGGCTCATACCTGTAACCTCAGCACTTTGTGTTGGGAAAACCAGCCCCACAGCAGCTGGTGGGTACCCTGAGTCCCACGGAGACAAAGGAGTCGGAAAGAGGCAAAATAAATGTTTAAAAGGCGGGTCCAGGAGACTGGAGCATCGGAAGCTTGCTCACAGCCCAGAGCTCTTGAGCTCTGCCAAATTCGTTGGTTTACAAGCTCTTTGTTCTTAGGGCAGATGGGAGGGGTAGAAAGGGATAAGGAAAAGGATTCATCAGTGTCATTCAATAAGATGTATAGCAGCAGTTTTTTGTGAATTTCCTTGAGCAAAGGCGTGTGTCTAAACTACTCCAGATCTTTAACTTATCAGGACTGAAATGGGTGTGAGTGGGTTTCAGGTGGAGCCAACATGTTTGATTATACTCCACTGCTTTGAAAGAGTGGTATCTCCCTTACCAACCTGTGGAATTCCTCTGAGCTGTTATGCTTTCAGGGCATAAAGATATGAAGGCAATAAGGAGATGTTTCTCCTAAGAGGCCACCCGTAGCTCCACATGGATGTCTCACACACCGGAGACCAACTGATATGGCACCCCAGAAAGTCTTTCTCACACTTTGAGAGGCTGAGATGGGTGGATCACTTGAGGTCAGGAGTTCGAGAGCAGCCTGGCCACCACGGTGAAACCCTGTTTATTCGGGAGGCTAAGGCAGGAAAACCGCTTGAACCTGGGAGGTGGAGGTTGCAGTGAGCCATGAGCGCACTACTGTGCTCCAGCCTGGGTGACACAGTGAGACTTTGTCTGAAAACAAACAAAAATTAAATTTAATTTAATTTAATTGAAAAAAGAAAGTACACATAAAATTACACATAGCTGGGTGCAGTGGCTCACACCTGTAATCTCAGCACTTTGGGAGGCTGAGACAGGTGGATCACTTTGTAGCATCATTGCTGCCTTGAAAGGACAGCGGAGTATGTTTATGTCACTGTTGGTTTTAATTTTTTTCTTTTTTCCTGGAAACTCACTTACTTTTTATATTATTATTAGTAATAATAATAATAATAATAATAATTATTATTATTATTATTATTTTGGATAGGGAGTTTCGCTCTTGTTGCCCAGGTTGGAGAGTAATGGTGCAGTCTCGGCTCACCAAAACCTCTGTCTCCCAGGTTCAAGTAATTCTCCTTCCTTGGCCTCCCGAGTAGCTGGGATTATAGGCAAGCGCCACTACGCCCGGCTAACTTGGTATATTTATTAAAGACAGGGTTTCTCCATGTTGGTCAGGCTGGTCTCAAATGCCCAACATCAGGAACGTCAGGTGATTCACCCGCATCAGCCTCCATAAGTGTTAGGATTACAGTCGTCAGTCACTGTGTCTGGCCTCTTTTTTTTTAGATGGAGTCTCACTCTGTTGCCCAGGCTGGAGTGCAGTGGTGCTAGCTCACTGCAACCTTCACCTCCCAGGTTCAAGCAATTCTCCTGCCTCAGCCTCCTAAGTAGCTGGGATTACAGGTGCAAACCACCATGCCTGGCTACTTTTTTGTATTTTTAGTAGAGATATATTTTCACCATACTGGCCAGGCTGTACTTGAACTCCTGACCTCCTGATCCACCTGCCTCTGCCTCCCAAAGTGCTGGGATTACAGGTGTGAGCCACCATGCCCGGCATGTTTATTTATTTTTTTAACTCATCAAAGAACAATCAGACCCACTCATCAGGGTGGCAATTCCCTAGGCAACAAGGGAGGGAGAAACTTGGAGGTGGGGGCAGGGACAGTGGAGAAGACATAGCTGCCCCAGGCTGTGCCCAGGTGTCATGATCTTCCTCCTTGAGGCCTTGGTTTTTAGAGTAACAATGGCTACCAAGTGACGCCCAACTTAAACCGTTAGGTGAGTAGGGGGCATATGCCAATGAGAGTGTCAGCCCGCAATGAATTGGCATCACCTGGAGTGGGGAAAGGAGGGAAAGGATGGAGGTCCCCACAGTACACTGGGTCATGGCACCCTTGCAGGCAGTCCCCATAACTAATCAACCAGGGCCCCTGGGGGGACACAGCCTAAGTCCCTGCCCATTGGATCATCTGGAACTTCCATCCAGAGGCCGACTGGAAATTCTCTCAGTCAAGCTCCAAACCTAAAAGCATCACTGCCACACCCACCAGGACTAAGACAACTTTTAAAAGAATCATTTCTGTGTTTTGGTTGCATCCGTGTATTTCTGTACAACAAAATTATTTATTTTAAACGTTACGTGTTTTTTGCTTCTTACATGTACAGTCCCGTGATAGACAGACCAGGGGACTCCTCAGCCCAGAGTCCATGAGGCCAGAAGCTGGCATCCTCAGTTCTTATTTAGAATGAATTTAAACAAGCCAGCCAAATACCCTGCCATGAAAATCCTAGAAAGACAAGCGATTAAGAAAAGAAAAGAAAAACAACAACAACAACAACAACAAAAAAAACAATGCTGTCAGGAGCAGTAGCTCATGCCTTTAATCCCCGCACTTTGGGAGCCTGAGAGTGGGTGGATTCCTTGATTCCAGGCAATGGATACCAGCCTTGGCAACATGGTGAAATCTCATCTCTACAAAAATACAAAAATTAGGTGGCTTCATAATTTGGACTCAAATTTCATAAATAAATAGTTCGAAATTTAAAATGTAAAAATATCTTAGTGCTGTATTGTGTTATTTTTGCATCCTAACCTGAGAAGGACATAATATAGGTGTTGTCTGTCTGTCCATTTGTGACAGGGTCTCACTCTGTCTGTAGCCCAGGATGGAGTGCAGTGACATCATCACAGCTCACTGCAGCCTCAACCACCCCAGGGTTAGGTGATTCTCCCACTTCAGCCTCCTGAGTAGCTGAGACCACAGGCATGCACCTCAGGTTTTGGCTGTTTTGTCCAAGGCTGGTCTTGAGATCCTGGGCTCAAGCAATCCTGCCTCCTTGGACTCCCAAAGTGTTGGGGTGGCTGGAGAGAGTCACCGCAACCAGCCTGACTTAATACATCTGGTCTCACTACGTCCTGAACACATGCCCTTGAAGAACTCTAGTCAAGAGAGAGTCAGCAAGAGACTTTCAGCATTCTCTCCACAAACCAGTGAGGTGGATGGTGGCCAAGTGGCATGTGTTACTGTGGTTTTAGGTGGCCACATGTAGAGGATAGATTTCAAATGTTTCCAGAGAGGTGCAAGCCACAGTCATTCGGGGCATCCAAGCTTGGGATGTGGTTTCTGACAGCATCTTGAGGGCCAGGAAGGGCCAGGATCTGCCACGGCCAGTGTTCCAGGGTGGGGACAATGGAACCCAAGGAAGAGGGAGTCATCCATCCACACTGAGCTCCAGCACTAGGCCCCACCATGCAGACTAAATCAGAAGGAACAATCCCTCCTCCTACATTCCACATCCCTCCACTGAACTTGGGAGCAGATCTGTTTTCCAAATACGAGGTGACTCTTGGTTTGAAGTGAATCACAAGGGGCCCAGCTTTGTTAAGTTGGCAGGATAAAGCAGTCATTCTGTGTCGTAGAATGAGATATGCATCGAATCTAGAATCTCCAGTTAAAACCAATGATGGTGGCCAGGTGAAGTGGCTCATGACTGTCATCCCAGCACTTTGGGAGGCCAAGGCTAGCAGATCACAGTCAGGATTGTGAGATCAGCCTGGTCAATATGGTGAAACCCTGTCTCCACTAAAAAAAAAAAAAAAGTTAGCAGGATAGGGTGGCATGAACCTTTAATTTCTGCTACTAGGGAGGCTGAGGCAGGAGAATCACTGGAAGCAAGGATGCGGAGACTGCAGCCAGCCAAGACCATGCCACCGTGTTGGCGACAGAAGGAGACACCATTTACCTAGAGGGATAAAGGAACAACAGGGTCCCCACCAGGATGGAAGTTCCCTAGGTAGTGAGGGAGAGTGGGAGGGGCCTCTGGAAGGGAAGGAGAGAAAGCAGTTGCCCCAGTCTTTGTGAAGTTGGCCAGGCCTTCCTCAGTGCCACCTTTCAATAACAGTGGCCACTTTCAATAACAGTGGCCTTTCAATAACAGTGGCCGCTAGGTGATGACCTATTTATTTGAAAAGAAAAAAAAAATTATTTTGAAAAATTGCAATTTAGGCTAGGCACAGTGACTCACACCTGTTATCCCAGCACTTTGAAAGACTGAGGTCAGCAGATCCCTGAAGGCCAGGAATTCAAGACCAGCCTGGGCAACATGGTGAAACCCTGTCTCTACTGAAAAAACAAAAGTTAGGCGAGTAGGGTGGCATATGCTTACCCTGAGTAGGCTAGTAATCTCAGCTACTCAGGATGCTAAGGCAGGAGAATCACTGGAACTAGGGAGGTGGAGATTGCAGCCAGCCCATAAAACACCACAGCCTGGGCTACAGAGCAAGACTCTATTTAAAATAAATTAATAAATAAATAAGTGAATGAATGTATGTAAAAAGAAAAATGCAAGGAAATGGAGGAACTCGGGAAGGCTCCACTCATTCCTAAAGACCAGAGCAGAAAAACAGGACCATCAAGTTCAGACATAGGCCATTTTGAATCTGTTGTCACCATGCTCAATTGGTGTCAAAGAAGGTTAGGTTTCTGTGCCACCCATCTGTCATCACCACTTTTGTCAAGTATAACTGCAGGGTCATGACTACACAGTGGTCTCTCAACCCACTGAATGCATTCGTATTTTTATGAGCTTGGTTGGGAGAATGAACAGAATATTTGGAAAAGTACTCACCGTGTGTTCTTAGGTCTCTCATGTCTCTTGTGAAACCAATCAAATTTATGGTCCATTTCTTTCTTTCAGCCCTAGACCATCCATAGAGTTCCTAAATAAAAGAAGAGTGAATGCATTTTATGGAACAAGGATGAAAAACAACCAAGTGAAAATTTCAGAGGCTTGTGATACACAGGGGTACACAGAATGAGGAGACTTCCAGAATCCAAACAAAGACAGACAGAAGGAGGCATGGGAGGAAACGAATTGAGAAAAGAGAGATAGCAAAAAAGATCAAGAAAAATGAATGTAAAGAAAAAGAGACAGAGATGTGAAGGGAAGAAAGATAAAGAAAATAGAAATACAGAGAAACAGAAAAAGTGAATAAGAAATGATAGAAAGAAGGGAGGAAGAAAAAGAGAGAAGTAAGAAAAAGAAAAGAAAGAAAGAAAAGGAAAGAAAGAGGAAGAAAAAAGAAAAATAAAGGAAATAAAAAGAGAGGAGTGTATCAAGGCTTACATCTGTAATCCCAACACTTAGGGAGGGAGGTTGACGTGGAAGAATTGTTTGAGCCCACCAGTTTGAGACCAGCCCTGAGAATACAGTAAGACCACTTCTCTACTTTAAAAAAATAAAATAAAATAAAATGTTAGCTGGGCGTGTAGTTTCAGCTCCTTTGAAGCCTGAGGTGGGAGCATCCATTGGGCTCAGGAGGTGGAGGTTGCGTTGGGCCTTGGTCAGGTAAATGCACTGCAGCCTGTTGTCCAGGCTGGTCTTGAATTCCCGAACTCTAGCCAACTGCCTGCCTCAGCCTCTGAAATTGCACCTGCCATATTCAATGGCCCTGGGGGTATCAGTGACAGATTTTAGAAGACAAGGTTGTTATGCCACATTGCCCAGGTTGGTCTCGACTTGAACCCGGGAATTTGAGGCTACGGTGAGCCAAGGTCATGCCACTGCACTGCAATCTGGGTGATAAAGCAAGACCCCAACTCTGAATATCTAAATAAGAAAAACAATAACAATAATAACAACAATAATACAAAGAAATAATAACAAACAACAGCAATAATAATAAACTAGTGAGAGTGAAAAATATAAAAATAAAAAAGGTAATTTAGAACACATTTAATTGTAGTAATTTCAAGGAGTTATTTCTTTAACCTGTCTCTCTTACTTTCTGAAACAGGATTTTTCTCTGTCACTCAGGCTGGAGGGCAATGGCGTGATCATGGCTCACTGCAGCTTTGACGTCCCAGAATCCAGGTATTCCTGCAGTCTCAGACACTTGGAAGGCTGAGATGTCAAGATCACCTGAAGGAGCCCAGGAATGTTGAGGTTGTGATGAGCCGAGACTGCATTCTCACATTCCACATTCTCAAAAAAAAAAGAAGAAGTAAACGTAAAACAACAGCAACTTCAGTGTATAGAAAGAGTATGAAAAGTAAAAGGAAAAAGAAAAACAAAATGAAGAGCAACTGAAAATACTGTGGAAACAATTGGAGAGGAAGAAACGACGTAGTGAAAGAGCGACACCTAGTAGATGCAGGTGGTAGTGCTGCTGACCAGAGTTATCAGTTCTACCTTAGAAATCCCAAGTTGACGGTCAAGTCCAACGCTCCCTGCCGACATCTTATGGACCCAGGGCTTGCGGACGGACCCAGTTGGAACTTTATCACACCAAGCCGGCCCACCTTTGATGCCATCTAACTCCGCCGACCTGCCCGCAGTTTCCCCACTGTCCGCTGGTTGGCCAGGAGAGCGGAGAGAGGAGGAAAGCACAAGAGTGACCAGTTCATATCCCATCCCCGCGCTCCTGGGGTAGACAGAGAGGCCGTGACCCCAACGGCCACCACTGGGCACGCGTGAACACTACTGGGACAGGAACCGCAGGGGCACACCCTCCGACAACCACTCCTCAGTCATTCTCACCAGGCTCGATGAATCCAATCTCAGCCCCTGGAGGAGTTCCCAGCGGGGTGTGGGAAGGAGGTGGAATCGGAGAGGTGGAAAGACGAGCAGGGGCGCCACTCCTACCTCAGCAACCCCTGGTGCTGCACCTTGGAAAGCCCGAGGGTGGGGACCCGCACCTCCCGAATTCACAGCAGGCGCCGATGGGCTCTCGCGAGAGACACCCACTGCGTGCTCCAGGGCTCTGGGGTGGGTGGGCATGAGCGGGCCAGGGAACGAGGTTCTCGGGAACAGGAGAAAGGAAGGAAGGTATATGTCAAGGGCTGAATTACACAGGACACGCCACATCACCAGTTCCCCGCACACGGGTGCAGTGAACCTTGTGTGGAGGTCTGACTTTCAATAGACAGCAGCGAGGGAGCTGCTCTGCTCCATAGAAAACCCTGACCCAGAAGCAAGACATCTACGAATAGTTTAGCATCAGGTTCCCCACAAACACGTTATGTGATGGGTCAGGGGGTGACCGCCTTTCTAGCAGCAGCCCGTTTCCCAGGATGAAGGGCTGTCTGCACCAGATCCCAGTTCCCGGAGCATGGCAGGACTTGCCCAGCGCGGGACGGAGCGGCACCCCGGAAGGGACTGCAGAAGACCGCCTACCCTAGGCCAGCAAAGGTTCCGAGGCGCTGCCGTGTCGGTCCTCCTGGGTGAGATTCTGACTTACAGTCGTTCAGTCGTAATCCCGCATATGGTAGCTTTACCCCATTGGCTCCTCAGACAAGGACGTACACCAAATGTCCGAACCTGTGATTTCTCTCCTACTGAGCAGGATTACCATGGGAGCAACACATGGGCAACAACACATGGGGAACAGACACAGTAAAACTAACCTGTCTCCCATGGGTCTAACCATAATGCTTTCCAGCTCATGCGCACCACTCTCTGATGAATCCATTCCAGTTTGTCTTGCCCTTCGCAAAGAAAAGAGAACTCGCCAACGGCGGTGGCTCATGTCTGTAATCCCAGCAGTTTGGGAGGTTGAGGAGGGCCGATCATCTGAGATCAGGAGTTCAAGATCAGCTTGGACAACGTAGTGAAACCCTGTCTCTATAAAAATACAAAAATTAGCTGGGCATGATGGCGAGTGCCTGTAATCCCAGCTACCCAGGAGGCTGAAGTGGGAGAACCGCTTGAACCCGGCAGGCGCACATGCCACCACGCTGGGCTAATTTTTGTATTTTCAGTAGAAACGGGGTTTCACCATGGTGGCCAGGCTGGTTTTGAACTCCTGACCTCAAGCAATCGGCCTGCCCTGGCCTCCCAAAGTTTTGGGATTACAGGCGTGAGCCACCGCACTCAGCCTATGTGTATAGAGCTCCTAGAGAGAAAAGCCACTATTATTTTTATTGTAACAGTAAAAAAAAAAATAGAGCTTTTTTTTTTTTTTTCTTTGAGTAAGAGTTTCATTCTTGTTGCCCCGAATGCAGTGCAATGGCCCGATCTCAGCTCACTGAAACCTCTGCCTCTGAGGTTCAAGCTATTCTCCTGCGCTGGCCTCTCAAGTAGCTGGGATTACAGGCATGTGTCACCACACCTGGCTAATTTTGTATTTTTAGTAGAGACAAAATTTCACCATGTTGGTCAGGCAATTATCGAACTCCTGACCTCAGGTGATACACCTGCCTTGGTCTCCCAAAATGCTGGGATCACAGGCGTGAGCCACTGTGTCTAGCTTTTTTTTCTTTTCTTTTCTTTTTTCGAAATAGTGTCTCCTTCTATTTCCTAGGCTGGAACACAGTGACATAATCCTAGTTCACTGCAGCATCAAACTCCTGGAGCTCAAGCAATCCTCCAATCTCAGCCTCCCAAGAGCTAGGATTATAGGTGCACACCACGCTCAGGTATTTTTTTCTTTCTTTCTTTTTCTACACAAAAATGTCTCAACATGGATTTTTTTTTTTCTTTTTTAACAGAGATGATGTCTCACTATGTTGCCCAGGGTGGTCTCAAACTCCCCACCTCAAACCATCCTTACACCTTAGCCTCGATAAGTGCTAGGATTACAGGCATGAGCCACTGCACCCAGCCCCAATAATTTTTATTTAATTTTATTATTTTTTTTGAGGGAGAGTCTTGCTCTGTCAACCAGGCTGGTGTGCAGTGGTGTACTCTCAGCTCACTGCAACCTCTGCCTCCCAGGTTCAAACAGTCTTCCTGCCTCAGCCTCCTGAGTAACTAGAATTACAGGCGCATGCCACCACGCCTGGCTAATTTTTGTATTTTTGGTAGACAAGGGGTTTCACCATGTTGGCCAGGCTGGTTTCAAACTCCTGACCTCAAGTGATCCACCCGCATGGCCTCTCAAAGTGCTGGGATTATGGGTGTGAGCCACTACACGCGGCTCCCAAGAACTCTCTGAAGGCACCTAGTGTCACGAGAACAGATAGCTAAACTGTACCTGAAAAAGTGGCTTAAGTTGGGAAATTTTTGGCGGATTTGGGGAAACTTAGTGCAAATTTTAAACATGAGGCCTTTTGTCAGATCACCTACATTCCTGGGATTCTATGTGGGTTTGTCACAGATGTGTGGTGTGACAAATTACATGGCTTCTACCACTTCATTTGATCAGCCTCCCATTGACTTTCAGTTAAGTCCTGCAGAATTGCTTCTCAGATTATTTCTTTCCACAAGACAAAGCTATTTCATAGTCTCTAACTTCCCCATTTTGTGGCTGTTAATTTATACTTATAGGTTTTTCAACTCCTTAGTCTGATTTTCTTTTTATGAAAGCTTTAACCTGTGCTATTTTGAGGGAAATACTGATGCATATCTAAACTTTAATAGTATTTTTCACCCTGCTTACAGACACACGGTGAATAATTTTTCAGGTGTTAGGAAAACCGATCATCATGAGAATGTAGCAACTTTTATGTTGCAGTAACTGTTAAAATTATAGCCATGGTGTTCAGTAAAAGGGGACCTTCCCCCTGTAGGTGTTTGGGGAGGAGTGAAGTCCTGTCCTCCATTTTGTTAGTAACCTGCTTATGGATGGGGCATTATCACCCAGAAAGGAAAGAGATACGATGGTATGCAGTTACACGCAGCTGGAGCAAGAGCAAGAAAAGGAAACTCTCTCATGTTTTCCATGCAGAGCCGGCATTTAGACCTCTACCCCAGGCAGGGCCTACAAATCTCTGGCAGCTGTGAGCACCTGTTTTGTTTCTGCCTTCTTCCTTTTGGCAATTTTGGGTTTTGGGTTTTTTTTTTTTTTTTTTTTTGATACAGAGTCTCACTCTGTTGCCCAGGCTGGAGTGCAGTGGCGCAATCAAGGCTCACATCTAGCTCGACCTCCCAGGTTCATGCCATTCTCCTGCCTCAGCCTCCTGAGTAGCTGGGACCACAGGCGCTCACCACCACGCCCAGCTAATTTTTTTTTTGTGTGTGTGTGTGTGTTTTTAGTAGAGACGGGGTTTCACCATGTTAGCCAGGATGGCCTCGATCTTCTGACCTGGTGATCCACCCGCCTCAGCCTCCCAAAGTGTTGGGATTACAGGCGTGAGCCAACGCGCCCGGCCTTTTTTTTTTTTTTTAGACAGACTTTCACTTGGTCAACAGGCTGGAGAGCAGTGGTGAGATCTTGGCTCACTGCAGGCTCTGCCTCCCGGGTCCAAGTGATCCTCTTGTTTCAGCCTCCCATTTAGTTGGAACTACAGGTGTGCACCACATCAGACAGCTGAATTTTTGTTTGTTTATTTGTTTTGTTTTGTTTTGTTTTTGAGACGGAGTCTTGTTCTGTCACCCAGGCCGGACTGCAGTGGCACTATCTTGGCTCACTGCAAACTTCGCCTCCCGTGTTCACTCCATTCTCCTGCCTCAGCCTCCCGAGTAGCTGGGACTACAGGTACCCGCTACCGCACCCGGCTAACGTTTTTTATATTTTTAGTAGAGACAGGGTTTTTGTATTTTTTTTATTTTTAGTAGCCAGGATGGTCTCGATCTCCTGACCTCGTGATCCGCCCTCCTCAGCCTCCCAAAGTGGTGGGATTACAGGCGTGAGCCACCGCGTCCGGCCGGACAGCTGATTTTTGTATTTTTAGTAGAGATGGGGTTTAGCCATGATGCCCAGTCTAATCTTGACCTCGTGATCTCAGGTGATCCGCCCACCTCAGCCTTTCAAAGTGCTGTGATTACAGGTGTCAGTCACCTTGCCTGGTCTGTTGACAATATGGGGGGCATGTAAAATATCTGCACCCCTTTTAGCCAGTAAAACAGAGAAGACTATAGTATGTGGCTTCTCCATTCTCCCTCTTTCTCTGCTCTCCTAAATATTAAAGGGTTCTCCTTTTCCCAAGCCCAGTGGCAAAGCCTCAGGAAGGGTGGAGGTATCAGAAGCATCCAAAGGGATCCCATCAAGTAACTCCAAGTCAGTCTCATTCAACCCATTGGAAATTCCTGCCATCTTGTATGCCCTGGACTCCTCCTAATGCAGGCAGATAATATCCTTGGTGTGCTGCTAGGATGGAGACTCCCTCATCTTTGCTCTTCTTCTTGAGAAAAAAAAAAATGACTGGTTACGGTGGCTCATGCCTGTAATCTCAACACTTTGGGAGGCCAAGGCAGGGGGATCATTTAAGGTGAGGAGATCGAGACCAGCCTGGCCAACATGGTGGAACGCCATCTCTACTAAAAATACAAAGGTTAGCCAGGGGTGGGGGCAGATGCCTGTAATCCCAGCAACTCAAGAGGCTGAGGAAAAAGAATCACTCGAACCTGGAAGCCAGAGGTTGCCGTGAGCCAAGATCACACCACTGCACTCCAGCCTAGGCAACAGAGCAAGACTCTGCCTAAAAATATATAAAAATATAATATAACATATGAATATATTATATTTATATATATAAATTTTTAAATAAATGAATAGAATTCATCACTTAACTTCTAAAGCTACTTCTCTCGATGAAATTCTGGGCACTTAGGAGTCAGTAGTGGTATATTGAGTGTATGGCTCTTGCTCACAGGTGCTTCTTTTCTGTCCCGTGGCAGGTGGCACAAACAGAAAGCTTCTGCAAAGCTGAGAGCTCCTTTTACCCATGGATCAGGAACAAAGTTTGCAGCTACACTGTCAGGCTGTTTGGATGTCAGCAGTTAGTTTAGCTTTGCGTCTTCAGAACAATTGTTCTTAGCTACTTAAAAAAAAAGAAAAAAAGAAAAGAAAATGAAAGAAAAGAAAACTTAAAATGTTCTTCATTGGTCATTCAGGAGCATACTGTTTAGTTTCTATGTATTTGTACAATTTCAAAAGTTCACCTTGTTGTTGACTTCTAGTTTTAGTCCGTTGTGGTCAGAAAAGATATTCGATATAATTTCAATAATTTTAAATTTGTTGAGACTTGTTTTGTGGCCTAACATAAGGTAGAATAGACTAGAATAGGGAGAATGTTTCTTGTGCTGATGAGAGAATGGGTTTTCTGCATCTGTCGGATGAAATGTTTTATAAATATCTCTTTGTTAGTCTAAAATGCAGCTACTTTTTTGTTTTTTTTAAGACAGAGTCTCTGCTGCCCAGACTGGAGAGCGGCAGCATGATCTTGACTCACTGTGACCTCCACCTCCCATGTTCAAGCAATTCTTATGCTTCAGCCTCCCAAGTAGCTGGGATTACAGATGCCTGTCACCACACCCAGCTAATTTTTGTATTTTTAGTAGAGACAGCATTTTACCATGTTGGCCAGGCTGCTCTCAATCTCCTGGCCTCAAGGGATCTGCCTGCCTCAGCCTCCCAGAGTGCTGGGGCTACAGGTGTGAGCCACTGTGTCCAGCCTAAAGTGTAGTATAAATCATGTTTTGTTGCAGATCTTCTATCTAGATGATCAGTTCAGTGTGAGAATGGGGTGTTGAATTTCCCAGCTATTGTATTGGCCTCTATGTCTCCCTTTAGATCTAATAATATTTGGTTTATATTATATATATGAATGCTCCAGTGTTGGGTGCATATATATTTAGAATTGTTACATCCTCTTGCTGAATTGATCTCTTTATCATTATATAATAACCTTTGTCTTTTTAAAATCATTTTTGACTTAAAGTCTGTTTCATCTGACACAGGTACAGCCACCCTGCTTGCTTTTGGTTTCTGTTAGCATGGTATATCTTTTTCCACACTTTCAGTCTATGGGTGTCTTTACAGATGAAGTGAGTTTCTTGTAGGCAACATATAGTTGGGCCATGTTTTTCAATCCATTCAGCCAGTCTATTTATTCTAAGGGGGGAAATTTAATCAGTTTACATTCAAGATTATTATTCATAGGTGAGGACTTCCCTCATTTTGTTAATTATTTTCTGTATATATATATATACATTGTATATATTATATATTTTATATATTGTATATTATATATATATATATATATATATATATATATATATGTACTTTGTTCCTTTCTTCCCCTCTTAATTGTTCATCCCTGTAATTTGGTAGTTTTCTGTAGTGATAAAGTTTGATGCTTTTCTCTTTCTCCTTTGTGTATGTGCTCTACCAGTGAGTTTTATACTTTTTTTGTGTTTTCTTGATAGTAATTATCATTTCACTTGCAGATGTGGGACTCCCTTGAGAATTTCTTGTAAGTCTCGTGTAGTGGTGATGAATTCTGTCAGTTTTAGCTTGTCTGAGACATTTCAGGCATTTAGCTTCAGGAACTGATTCTAGTTCCCTGCCCTGTGGCGACAAGTAGAAACAGATCCCTGGTACCCTGCTTAGGTACAAACCCAGCTATATATGAGCAGATGAGACAACCAAATCCCTCTGTTTTGCCAGGGATTAATTCATTCCCAGGATTGTAAATATGACCTTTCATTTTTCATCTCACAGAAGCGTGAGATTGGAAATTGAGCTGGGCAGTCTGCCCAGGAAGACATTACGATGTGTACAACACAATGAACAACTAAGGAAGTGCCTTTAAAGGCATTTACAGCACATAGCTTTTTTTTCTTTTAATTTTGCTGCTCTTTATTTGTAGTAGCAAGTAAGGAATTAAGAAAGCAAAAATAAGTGCTTTAACTAGGTCTTTTGCCTTTGAAGGTAGCATTCGTAAAATCCCCTCTTTTTTTTATTCGTATAAACTTTACCCAATTCACTCTGCCCCCCAGCACATCTGTGTTCACCTGCTGTTCTTGCTGGTCTCAGTTTTTAAAAGCTTACTCCAAAATTACATGAAAGCAATCCCACTTTGACAAAATCAGAATTCTGTTAGGAATGGCTTACCATGAGGCTGTTGAAACAGGCCCAGCAAGACTTTAGTACTTTTTATTTCAACCTCTCTCAGTTAAACCTACAATTTGGTAGTTGATATTATTACCTCCCTTTGGCAGGCCTTGGAGAAATAACAAAGTCCAAAGTAGTCTCCTCATTCAAAGATGTTGCAAATGAAGGCTGTTTTGATCTTTCTGTATTCGCATTTGGGTTTTAATCTTTCTGGGCTCCTGACAGAAAATTCCTTTAAATTTATTATATAATTCCAAAATATTGGACGTATTTGTTTCAAGTATCTGTCAATATCCTTACTCCTTTCATTCCACTTCCCAGTGCCCTCATTAGTTATCAGGTCCTACTGATTTTTATCTCCTAAGTATTTCTCAAATCTGTCTTCTCTGTGTGTATTGTTGGTTATATAACTCCATCTCCATTGTCACTGTGCTGCTTTGGACTATCTTTTCTTGTGTAGATCAGTGCCTGACTTACATTATGAGCTTCATAAAGTCTTATCAATGAATGAATGATTCATAATCTCGGCAACTGCGTTGTAACACGTAACTGAAAAAAAAAAAATCTTAGATCATCTTCCAAGTAAAAACCTCTATCTAAAATGCAAATCTTAATTTGATAATCTCCAGCTTAATAAAGCTCTTAGATGGCTCCAAGACATCCCCAAAACCATCTCTCATTTCACTGATCAAAAAAATAAAATTTTAAAAATTTAAAACTAAAAAAATTGAACACTTTATTGGTCAAAAAGCAAAAACAAAAATGATCTCTGAGCATACTTCACTCACACTCCGCCCTGCTTTGCACCTCTCTTCCACCCCCAGCCTACAGGGACCATCCAATAACCTCTTCTTTGCTACATAACCCTTACCGTCCTTCCTCAATACTCATACTTTCCCTTAGAAACTTTTCCCCCCACTTCCTGGAAACAGTAGATTCTTTCTTGTTTATGGTTTTTGCAATGACATCAGCCATTTAGAACTCATGATGTGCCTGGGCCCCACTATCTGCCTCTCCACAAATCTTGCTCAGACAATCCATCAGTGTTTTGTCAGAGATCCAAAGTAAGGAGTTAGAAGGGAGATTCAGACTTGGTTTTTTTTTTGGGGGGGGGCGGTTGAAGCTAGAAAACTAATCTATGTTGAACGCAAAGCAAACCAAGTAATAGCCAACCTATGCATCCTAGGAATAACTATTGCTTTTTATTTTTGCACCCAGCCATTCTCTCCACATTATGGTCTCCTTCTTTACATTTCTTTTAAACATGGTATAGTAACACAACACTGTGTGAGAAATGGGATTCAGAAAACTGAGATACAGGTCTTCTCCAGCTATGCTATGAGTCAGCCATGAAAACTCTCTGGGCCTCACTGACTGAATTATAATATCTGACTTTAATGAGGATTATATTCATTGAACTCTGAGGTCCTGTCCATTTATTTCATCCTGATTCAAAGACCACAGAGAACCTCTAACTCAGATGTTTTTACCTAGGCTTCTTGTAGGTCTGGGAAAATGATGAAATAACTTCAAGGGGACCACGAGCTCTTTAAATTCTATCTAAAATCCAAGGTCGGGTGCTGTGCCCAAAGCCTGTAATCCCAGCACTTTTGGAGGCTGAGATGGGCAGATTGCCTGAGCTCAGGAGTTCAAGACCAGCCTGGGAAACACAGCAAAACCCCGTATCTATTAAAATACAAAATAATCTGCCTGATGTAGTGGCACATGCCTGTAGTCCCAGCTACTCAGGAGATTGAGACACAAAAATTGCTTGAATCCTGGAGGCAGAGGAGGTTGCAGTGAGCTGAGATCATGCCACTGCACTCCAGCCTGGGAGACAAAGAGAAACTCTGTCCCAAAAAATAAATAAATGAATGAAAAAATAAGCAAATGAATAAATAAGTAAATAAATAAATAAGTAAAATTAATTCTATGTAAAATCCTATGTCAGTTGGCTGCATCACCTTGGCCCACAGAGGGGGTTTTCTTATCTTTTTTTCTCTTCCAAGGTAATGATAGTCTATAGCTCACTGCTGCCTTGGCCTCCTGGGCTCAAGCAGTCATCCCACCTCGGTCTCCTGGGTAGCTAGGATCACAGGCACACCCCACACTGCCCAGCAAATTAAAAAAAAAAAAAAGAGACTGGGCAAAGTGGTTCATGCCATGAATCCCAGAATTTTGAGAGGCCAAGGCCAGAGGATTGATTGGGTCCAGGAGTTCAAGAAGCTGAGAAATATAGAAACCCCATTTCTACTATGAAAAAATAAATAAATAAAACATTAGTTGGGGCCAATGGTAATCACCTGTGGTGCCAGCCATTTCTGAGGCTGAGGAAGAGGATTACTTGAACCTAGGAGTTCAAGGTTGCATTGAGCTATGATTGTGCCTTTGGATTCAGCCTTGGTGACACAGCAAGACTCTGTCAAAAAAAAAAAAAAAGGCTACAGGTAAGAAAGTACTTGGATAACAGTAAAAAAGTTGAACTCATGACATTGGACTTTATGAAATGTGTTTACCCCAGATGTGTTTATTGTATGATAGGTCCCTCCTAGATAGTATTCAAGGTTTAATACAGAAACAGAGCAAGACTCTGTTTCAAAAATAAAATAAAATAAAATAAAATAGCCGGCCATTGTGGCTTGCACCTGTAGTACCAGCTGCTCAGAAGGTTGAGGCAGGAAGATGTCTTGAGCCCAGAGAGTTAGGGGCTGCATTGAGCTATGATCACGCCACTGCACTCCAGCCTAGGTGGCAGAAAAAGATGCTGTCTCTAAAAAAAATGATAACAAAAGTAACCAAAAAAGAACCTTGGGCCCCACCTGAGTCATTCAAATTCATTTGCTTTATCACAGGGCCATGGAACTTGTCCCGGTATCCTAAAAGCTGCCTCAGTGAGTTAACAAAAGTACTGGTATTGAAAGACCTGTCAACATGCTGTGACAAAGAGAAGTCTCTTCTGTGAGGCTGGGAAGTAGGGCCAAATGACAGTTTTTTTTTTTGTTTTTTTTTTTTGAGGAGCTGATTTAAGACAACTAAAATGGTTGTCGGAGAGCACAAGAATCTAAGGAAGGCTGAGACCATGAAACTGTGGTGGCCTCAGCTGGTGCTTCTGTGAGTTTTCTCCTCTCTCAGCAGGGTGGAGTCAGCAGCAGGGAAGGCAGATGGTGGGATGACTCGAAGTTTGGGTTTTATCAGAGGAGAGTAGGAGGAAAATGTGTAAGGCAGATCAGGGAGTGTTACTAAGGGGCTCAGGTTCTAGATCGTGGACCCAGCAGGTAGGTAATAAGGGTCATGAGGGACTGGGAAGATGCATGGCAAAGGGTCCTGAAAACCAGGGGAATATGGCAACACCAGGGCCCTGACAGTTCCAGAAAGGGAGAAGGTCTAACAGGAATGCCCTTGCACCTGTGAAGGAGAGCAGTAATGCTAGGAGGCTGCAGAGAGTGGATAATTCAAAGGTGAACTTTCTATTCTACAACATATCCCTGGATGCCATCCCGATGGAGATATAAGATAAAAAATGCTCTGCCATGAAAATGCCTTACATGGTCGTAACTATGAATCATAAAATTGCCTTTTCAGCTGTAAATGAACTGCAGCTTCGTTTACCATTTTATACTTCAGATGTCATGTAACATCTAGAAGCAATACCCTCTCCCGTTGCAAGTCAAAGCAAAATCAGAAAATGTTCAGTGGAAAGGAACAAACAAACAAACAGAAGACAAAAGACAGCAATAGAATAAAGCTGCAAACCCAAAGCACCAGGAAAGGAGAGGGAAAAAACCTTCAATATAGACAAGCTTTGATGTTGTGTGATCTGTGAAAATGTATAGAAATGTTACCTTACCAAAAAATTCCCGAAGTGCTTTACTTGCCAACCACTGGAAGGAAGTAGAAATTCCCACTCAGGGTGTTACTTTTAATTATCATTCCCTTTATGTTGTTTCCTATAATAACAACAGGCATTCTAGAGACGATTTACCAAGATGGCTTAATGAGGTGTCAGATGAGTACCTGTACCCATGAGCCCCTTTACCTCAGGCCTCCTTATGCAAATTTGACAGACTCTTCTGAGCCCCACTAGATTAAAAAACAGACATAATTGGAGCAGCTGGGCTGGAAGCACAGCTGGGTCGTCACCATAGAGACCAGACTCTAGAACCACGTGCTCTTCCTTGCCCCAGTGTTTCTCCCCACTATTGCTTTTCATAGCTGCAGCCCACCTGGACCTGGGTCTTTCTCAGATGATCTCCACATCAGTGCTTGTCAGCATTGATGTGCACACAGATCACTTGTGCAACTTGAGAAAATACAGATTCAGACTCAGTGGCTGGGGTGGAGACACTGGATCAATGTGTTTAACAAGCCCCCGGGTGATGCTTGTGGTCATCAGATGGTCCTAGTTCCACACCAGGAGGAGCTATTTAGAGCCTGTAAAATAGCTACTCCCCTATCCAGTGTCTGAGTCCCACACTTCTGGATTCTGCCAGTACTCAGATGCTTCTGGGACATGATGCTTCCTGTTCACCTTGGGTCAACACGTCAGAAGGAACTTCCTATATTGAGTTGAGATCTGTTTACCTAGGACCCACATTCACCTGGCCTACTTCTGGACCTTGGATTTTATGTAGCAGGCTTAAGGCCTTAGAAAGTGGCTGGAATGTCCCTCAAGTATTTTCTTCAGGCAAAAAATGCCAGGTCCTCTGGCTAGTAATTTTTAATTTTTTTTTAGAGACACGGTCTCACCATGTTTCCAGGCTGTTCCCAAAGTCCTGGGCTTAAGTGATTGTCCCACCTCAGACTCCCAGATTGGTGAGATTACAGGCATAAGCCACCATACCTGGTCTTCACTAATCTTTTTATGCTATGGTTTGGTCATTCTGGTCATTTCTTTCTTTTCATTTTAATTAATTAAATATTGGTTTGTTTATTTAATTATTTATTTATTTTTGGAGATGAGTTTCACTCTTGTTGCCCAGGCTGGAGTGTAACGGCATGATCTGGGCTCACTGCAAACTCCGCCTCCCATTTCAAGCAATTCCCCTGCCTCAGGCTCCCGAGTAGCTGGGATTACAGATACCCAGCACCACTACTTTGTATTTTGGTAGAGACAGGGATTCACCATGTTGACCAGGCTGGTTTCGAACTTGTGACTTCAGGCGATCCACCTCCCTCAGCCTCCCAAAGTGCTGGCATTACAGGCGTGAGCCACCACACCTGGCCACAGTCATTTCCTTCTGATCCTGCTCTGTGTGTCTTTAGGCCTCTCCTCTTGTGATACCCATGCTGCATAAGTAGCTGGGGACTGTTACCTCCTCATTACAGATAGTCTTTATGTGACTCAGGTTGTACTTGCTGTCAGCCATCATCCTTAAAGTCATTTTTGCACATGCTGTGGATCAGCCACATTTCTTCCTAGTCAGTAATAACTATACTTAACACTTCTGAGAATTAGTATAGCAAGATGGTTAAGAACATAGGCTCTGGAATGAGACTGCCTAGTGGGAAGCACTATGATTGGCACCATGTGTTATGCATCACCATCATCATCATCATCTTCCATCAGCATCACTATCACCACAATCATCATCACCATCACCATCATCACATCACCATCACTGCCATCATCATCAGTATCACTACCATTTTCACCATCACAATCATTACCATTGCTATCATCAGTAACATCATCACCATCACTATCATCACCATCATCATCACCATCACCATCATTGCCATCACTATCACCATTGTCATCATCATCAACATCAACAACATCAAGATCATCACATCACCATCAACACCATCACCATCACCATCACTATCACTACCAGTATTACCATCACCATCATTACCATCACTATCACAATCATACCACCATCACCATCACCACCATCACTATCACCACCATCATCACTAACATCATCATCATCACCAATCATCGCCATCACTTTCACCATCATCATTGCCATAATGACTATCACCGTCATCACCATCACTGTCATCACCACATCATCATACCATCACCATCATCACTATCACCACCATCATCACCATCACCATAATCACCAGAACCATCACCCATCACCATCACCACCATCATCTTCATCACCACCATCATCATACCATCACCATTATCACCACCACCACCACCATCACCATCATCATCACCACCATGATAAGTAAGCACTTTGCCTACATTAACTGATTTAATTCTCACAACGTCATAATGTAGGGGCTATTATCCCAGTTTTACAAGTGAGGAAGTGGGACTTCACAAGATTATGTTTTGTGCCAAGGGTAACAGTGACAAGAATCTAAACCTTGGCAGTGTCCTTTGGTTGGATTTGTTTATGTTGTCGACCAAAGTGCAAGACTGCATCTGTCCCTGCTATTCATAAATTTCATCTTTTAGTCAGCACCTTGCCCTTATTTTACACTATCTTTTGGATTCCTGGTTCTATCATCTCAAGTGTATCTGCTTCTAGCTTCATACTGTCTGTGACATTGTGAGAAAAACATGTATCTTCACCTAGATCATACACAAGGTCAGAGGCCATGTGGCAACTCCCTACAGATTCTGCTTACTGAGGCCCAATGGTACACATCTCCTGAAGCTCCCTGAGCCTGTAGTCCTGTAACACACTCAGAGAAGCCTAGGGAGTGGTCAGGCATGATTTGTATTTGAACATTGTTTGTATTTGGTTCCCAAGAAACATGTTTCCTCCTCGCTTTCAGGTCTCCATTCTAGAATCTTTTCCAAGATGGACAGCTCCCTCCAAATTTATGGTTGCTGAAATCAATCCTCTGGGCAGGACCAGATGTGAGGTACAAATAGAAAGCAGGGTCTGCAGAACATGCATCCCAGAGGAGATAATGACCAGTTAATCCCTGTGAATAGTTAAATCTAGGAGACTACACCTGGGCTTCAGGGCTCCCTGCCTCTGAATCCAGCAGTGCAGATGAAAGCCTCTATGGTCACCCTAAATAATAGGTGGCTGAGTAGCCATGGTGTTGCCAGCATTTCTATAAAGGAAGAGCTCAGAGCATCAATCTCATCAGAGGGGAGGCTGGGGCTGGCCTTGAATTTTAGTTGTATGTATATTTGGGGCAATTTGCGGGAGGGGGTGCCCTGATAGAGATTAAGTGAGCTAAATCCCCCACATAAACCCATTTTGTGCCTCTGTTCCTGTGCCAACTGACCAGAAAGGCTGGACTGATTTCTCCCCTCTCTCCTTTCCTGGTTGTGTTCTCTGACCCTGGGTGATTAATGTAACCTAGCTATGTTCAATTACCCATCCTTTTCACGATGTCAGGATGTCTGCCACCTGTCCCTGGTGCTCTTCTTGGCTTCCCATGAGCCGTGACAATGGGAGTCTTGTGAACTTGAAGGAGAGTAATGGGCCCTGTGTCTGCCATCAGTCTTGGCTCCCTAATCACATGATTGTCACTGGAGCCTGCCTGAGCTGGGAAGTTGCAAAACAAGCATATAGGGAACAATCTTCCACCTAAATATATTCCCCTCATGAAATCATCAAGCAAACCCTGAATGCTTTCTGTTGGTGCAGTCAGGGAGAAGCGCTGTCCTTCTCATACCAGAGCAGACAGTGGCCATTTGCTGACTGAGACTAACAGCAGATCTAGAAGGATTTGGAGAAGGCTGTCTTTGTTCTCTTAGGACAGCATGTGGCCCTAGTGGTGCACATGTTTTTGGGACAGTGGTTACCCTGCAAGCCATGAAAACTGAAGGGGCAGGTGGGTGAGCTCCAGCCAGAAATAGGAAGTGTCTGAAATGTTAGTGAAGTTGTTGTGGAAAGTCAGGGACCCCAAATGGAGGGACCAGCTGAAGCCATGGCAGAAGAATGTAGATTGTGAAGATTTCATGGATATTTATTAGTTCCCCAAGTTAATACTTTTGTAATTTCTTATGCCTGTCTTTAGTGTAATCTCTAACCATAAATTGTAAAGATTTCTTGGACACTTATCCCTTCCCCAATCAATACCCATGTGATTTCCTATGCCTGTCTTTACTTTAATCTCTTAATCCTGTCAGCTGAGGAGGATGTATATCACCTCAGGACCCTGTAATAATTGCATTAACTGCACAAATTGTACAGCATGTGTGTTTGAGCGATATGAAATTTGGTCACCTTGAAAAAAAGAACAGGATAACAGCAATGTTTAGGAAACAAGAGAGATAACCTTAAACTCTGACCGCTGATGAGCCCAGCAGAACAGAGCCATATTTCTCTTCTTTCAAAAGCAAATGGAAAAAATATTACTGAATTCTTTTTCTCAGAAAGGAATATCCCTAAGAAAGAGAATGTGAACCTGGGGGGGGGTCCCTGAACTGGCCCCCTTGGGTGTGGCCATCTCCTATGGTCAAGAATGCAGGGTGAAATAGACCCCAGTCTCTCATAGCACTCCCAGGCTTATTAAGAAGAGGAAATTCCCACCTAATAAATTTTGGTCAGACCGGTTGATCTCAAAACGCTGTCTCCTGATAAGATGTTATCAATGACAACGGTGCCCGATACTTCATTAACAATTTAAATTTTGCTCCGGTCATGTGGTCCTGTGAGTTTGCCCTACTTCCACTTTCCTTGTGATATTCTGTTACCTTGTAAAGTACTTGATGTCGGTGACCCACACCTATTTGCACACTCACTCCCCTTTTGAAACTCCCTAATAAAAACTTACTGGTTTTTGCGGCTTGTGGAGAATCATGGAACCTACCGACATGTGATGTCTCCCCCAGCAGCCCAGATTTAAAATCTGTCTCTTTTGTACTCTGTCCCCTTATTTCTCAAGCTGGCTGATGCTTAAGGAAAATAGAAAAGAACCTACATGAATACTAGAGCAGATTCCCCAATATCTGGCACCCATATGGTCTTTCTTTTTTCCTAAGAGCATGAGGGAACCCGATTCCCTTCGGTAGGTGCGATGAAACGTCAATGGGCTTGCTCCACAGATACATGTGTTAGACTCCCTTACAAGGGCTGAGTAGTCTGTGTAAGGTCTGTTTTAACTACGATTCATGAGGAGTCTAAGCATCATGCTTATCTCTGCTATATTAAACTCCTGTTAAAACAGGGTGGTGTCCGAGTAACAATGAAAAATATTGTCACTCTATTTGGACAATGGTGAAATACTGTTCTTGGTTTCCTGAAAGAGGAACCATGTATACAAAATTGTGGAATTGTGTTGGTAAAGCATTCCGGAAATGGATCTCGGCAGGGTATTATGTTCCCATCACTGTGTGGGGTGGTTGGGCCTTGGTAGGTGCTGTCTTAGTGGTGTGCAGATCTCATGACCCCCTGCAGCTTTCTGCCTTTTCCTCAGTTTCTCTGTCTTTCCTCAGCCTTCCTCTCCCTCACAGCCTTCATTATCTGATCTGACTCTCGCTTAGGCTACTCCTCCCCCACCTAACAATGCTGAAAATTCAATGTCTAACTCCGGTGACTTTGGCTTAACGTTACTCCCTACTTATCTCACTTCTTTTCACAAGTAGCCAATACTTGAAACTCCTGCTGCTGTGGCTCACACTGCCTGGTACCATAGATACGATAATTCTCCTCTCTTCAAACCTCTGGCGTCAGCTAATGGCTCCAGGACCAAACTACTATTTACCTATCATTTCTCCAGGCCCTCCCCGATCCACTACAGCCCCTCAACCTCCTGTCATTTTAGTTCCTCAACTGATCTTCTGGATTCAGCTATGGCCGCTTTCTAAAGAAAAACTGGAGGCTTTAAATCAATTGGTTTCTGAGCAGTTGCAATTTGGAAATGTGGAACCTTCCCTTTCCCCTTGGAATTCTGTGTTCCTAGTAAAAAAGAAGTCAGGCAAATGGCAGATGGTAACCGATTTATGGGCCATTAATGCTGTAATTAAACCTATGGGGGCCATCCAACCTGACATGCCTGCCCATGCTTTAATACCTAAAGATTGGCCTCTCGTAGTTATTGATCTTAAAGTTTTTTTATATTGCTTTAAATAAATTGGATTATGAAAAATTTGCTTTTACTTTACCATCTATCAATAATCAGGAGCCTACAGCTCATTATCAATGGAAAGTTCTTCCTCAGGGAATGCTAAATCATCCTGCAATCTTCCAGCTTCATGTTGGACAAGTGCTTTCACCAGTTTGAGCCCAATTTCCTGATGCCGATATTCTTCATTATATTGATGATATTTTAATTGCTGCCCTGACTGATAAACAATTAATTCACTGTTACCAAATTTTAAGCTGCTGTGTTACAGAGGCTGGATTACACATCACTCAGGATAAAACTCAACAGACTACTCCTGTTCAATATTTAGGAATGGTGGTCGATAAACAGTGGATTCAACCTCAAAAAGTTCAAATTAGAAGAGATTCTTTAAAAACATTAAATGACTTCCAAAAATGTTTGGGTAACATTAATTATTTAAGACCTACTTTAGGCATTCCAACCTACGCGCTGTCTAACTTTTTCTCTATGCTGCAGGGAAATTCTGATTTCCACAGTGCCAGGACTTTGACCCCTGATGCTTTACTAGAACTGGAATTCATAGAGGAAAGAATCCAGATGACCCAGTTATCTAGAGTACAGCCATTTCAGCCTCTTCAGTTTCTGGTTTTTGCTTCATTACACTCCCCTACTGGACTAATAGTTCAACATAATGATTTAGTGGAGTGGTGTTTTCTCCCTCATTCTGTGTCAGAAACTTTGCCTGTTTATCTAGACCAAATAGCCATATTAATTGGACAGGCTTGGTGCAGAATACTTCAAATTTCTGGATTTGATCCAAATATAATTGTAGTCTTTTTAAATTGGCTCACGTTGAAGCTGCCTTTCAACATTCTATACTGTGACAAATTCACTTGGCTTATTTTATTGGCGTTATTGACTATCATTATCCAAAAAACAAATTGTTTAATTTTATAAAAATGAGGTCTTGGGTGGTTCCTCGATTAACCAAAGATCAACCCATTCCTAAAGCCGTTACAGTGTTCACTGATGGCTCCAGTAATGGCAATGCTGGCTATATGGGTCCTATAGACAAACTTATTTCTACCTGTTATACTTCTGCTCAAAAGGCAGAGTTAATTGCTGTGATTACTGCCTCAGAGGACTTTCCCAAAGCTTTAAATATTGTCTCAGATTCCACTTATGTTGTACATGCCACTAAAAATATAGAAACTGCTACTATCAAACATACTGATAATTCTGAATTGGCTTTTTTATTTTCAAGGTTACAACGGGCGGTTCACAAATGTAGACACCCTTTCTGTATTACACATATCAGGTCTCATACCACTTTACCAGGACCCATGTCTTTTGGTAACCATAAAGTCAACTGTTTGGTCTCTTTTACAACCCAAGAAGCTCAGGAGTTCCATAATCTGACCCATGTCAATGCCGCTGAATTAAAAGATAAATTTGGTTTTACCTGGAAACAGGCTAAGTTTATTGTTTAGAGCTGCCCTCACTGCCAGTTCTTTCTAATTCCAAATCAGGAACCTGCTGTTAATCCTACAGGCCTAACTTCTAATGCTTTATAGCAAATGGATGTGACTCATGCTAGCTCCTTTGGCAGACTGTCATATGTGCATGTCTGTGTAGATACCTTCTCAGGTTTTATCTGGCCTACTTGCCAAACAGGGGAAGGCATGGCCCATGTTAAAAAAAAAAATCTGTATTCTTGCTTTGCAGTTATGGGGCTTCCATATCAAATAAAGACAGATAATGCCTCTGAATAGGTTAGCAAGGATTTTGATTCATTTATGCAAAAATGGGAAATTTCCAATATTACTGGAATCCCTTGCAATCTTAAGGGAAAAGCTGCGGTGGAACGTGCCAATCACACTTTAAAAACCCAAATGTCCAAACAGTCTGAAGAACCAAAACATGATTTAACTACTTCACACTCCCAATTACATTTGGCATTGTTTAAGTTTTTTTCAGTGTTCCTAAAGAGAATACTCTACCTGCCGCCGAATGCCATTATACAGGCAAAAAAATTTCCTTAAATGGAGGCAAGCCAGTGTTATGGAAAAACTCCCAAATCAATACCTGGGAACCTGGCACAATTATAACATGGGGAAGAGGATATGTTTGTGTTTCAGCAGGAGATCATCAATCCCCAGTCTGGGTAGCCACCAGAAGACTCAAGCTCTGGGTGAAGGCTGAACAGTGAAAATCACAGAGAAAAGACATCTGTGTCAGAGACTGCCTTCAGACATGGTGAGATCTGTGTTGACTCCTCAGAAATAGGCACACCAAGTCACAATGAGTGTAAATCAATCCTCCCTGATGGCAATGGAGACCCATCTAACTAATCACACTTCTCCTGATTACCTTTTTCTCCTTACAAACCTGAAAATCTCACCATTTCTATTAGCCTGAAAATAACGTCCCTCTGTTCTTCTCTTCCTCCTTCAGCACTAAATCTTGCTTACACTAGGTTTTATTTAATGATTCTCTTCCTTATACTTTTTGTCTCACCAGTTTCCTCTCACACTGATTTACCTGCTATGCATAATTATTCTTATTGGGCTTATGTGCGTTTTCCTCCACTTATTCGACCTCTCAGCTGGATAGATGCTCCCACAGAAATCTACACTAATGATAGTGCATGGGTGCCTGGAGACACAGACGACCATTGCCCTGCTCAACCAGGAGAAGGCACTGCATTTAAGGTAACCATGGGTTATAAATACCCACCTCTGTGCCTCAGACTTGCACCTGGTTGTATGCATCTAGAAACTCAATTCTGGGCTGCTTATCTTCCGGAAAGATCAGCTAAAGATAAAATGGGATGTTTGATCTCTGGCCTCTCCCTTTCTCCTTTAAAACAAATGAAAGGAGGAGTAATGGGAGATACCTCATACATTCAATATAAACCTGCAGGAAAACCATGCCCTAAAAATTTTGAGGGCCCATCTAAAACTTTAATTTGGGAAGACTGTGATAACTCACATGCAGTAATATTAAAAAATGACTCATATTGGTTTAGTAATAGACTGGGAACTAAAGGCCTTTTTTAAAAACTATTACTCCTCTGGAGGAAGGGAATGCCTGGAGGCTACTTATTTTATTTCTTATCAGAATGAGAATCATCATTCTACTTTGCATAGGAGGATCAGCTCATTCTTTCCCTTAAAATGGGAAGATAAAAGCATTACCCTCCCCAGGCCTCATATGATACTCCCCATTCTGGGCCCAGAACACCCAGAACTTTGGAAATTGGCTATTGCCATATCTGGACTGTGAGAATGGGAAAGGAAAACTATTCTGACTGTTGTTCCCACTACCATCCCACTCTCTCAGTATCAACGTACACCCAGACATTCTGCTTTACTTACCTCCAACCTTACTGTTCCCATATAGTGTTGTGTTAAGCCTTCTTACATGCTGTTAGTAGGAAATATCAAAATTTGGACGAGTAATCAAACTGTCCAATTGTTATCTATACACTTGTATTAACTCCCATTTTGACTCCAGGAAAAATGTAATTTCCGTTCAAGTTTGAGAAGGAATCTGTATTCTGGTAACTTTACCTTGACATTGAGAATCCTCTCCCTCAATACATTTAATTAATGAAGTGCTACAGCGAATTCTAAAAAGATCTAAGAGATTTGTTTTCACTTTAATCGCTGTTATCATGGGCCTAATTACAGTCACTACAATGGCCACCACTGCTGGAATGGCATTATACTGATCTATTCAAATGGCTCATTTTCTTAATGATTGGCAAGCCAATTCCACCCAAATGTGGAATTCTCAACAACGCATCGATCAACAATTGGCAAATCAAATTAATGATTTAAGACAGTCTGTTTGGAGACTGGGTAGTGAATCTCGAGCATTGCATGCAAATGCAGTGTGATTGGAATACTTCGGATTTCTGCATCACCCCGTATTTCTATAATGAGACTGATCATTCATGGGAAATGGTCAAAGGACACCTTCTGGGTAGGGAAGATAATTTATCATTGGATATAACTTTGATGTGCTTCCGTGTGAAGAGACCACCAAACAGGCTTTTTGTGAGCAATAAATCATTTAATCACCTGGGTGCAGGCAGGCTGAGTCCGCAAAGAGAGTCAGCAAAGGGAGATGGGGTGGGGCCGTTTTATAGGATTTCAGTAGGTAAAGGAAAAAGAGGCGTTTTTCTCTGGCAGTTAGGAATGGGGATCACAAGGTACTCATGGGGGAGCTTTTGAGCCAGGATGAGCTAGGATGAGCCAGGAGAAGGAATTTCATAAGACAATGTCATCAGTTAAGGAAGAACAGGCCATTTTCACTTCTTTTATGGTGGAATGTCATCAGTTAAGGCAGGAACAGGCCATCTGGATGTGTATTTACAGGTCACAGGGGATATGATGGCTTAGCTTTGGCTCATGGGCCTCACATTCCAGTCTTCTTATATTAATAAGAAAAATAAAATGAAATAGTTGTAAGGTGTTGGGATGGTGAAAATTTTTGGGGGGTGTATGGAGAGATAATTGGTGATGTTTCTCAGGGCTGCTTTGAGCGGGAGTAGGGGTGGCATGGGAACCTAGAATAGGAGAGAGTAAGCTGAAGGAAGACTTTGTGGTAAGGGGTGATATTGTGGGGTTGTTAGAAGAAGCATTTGTCATTTAGAATTATTGGTGATGGCCTGGATACAGTTTTGTATGAATTGAAAAATTAAATGGAAAAAGAGAAGGAGAAAAACGGGTATTAAAGGACTAAGAATTGGGAGGACATAGGACAGCTAATTAGAGAGTGCCTAAGGAGGTTCAGCATAGCCTTGCCAGAGTGGCGGTTTGGGGATAGCACCAGGAGATATCAGCTGTGCTGGCTTGGAGAAACAGTGTAAACTGGCAGTGTAAACAAGAGCAGGGCATGTATGAGCAGTTGAGAATGGTGAATAGGAGTATGACTAGACAGAAGACAGTAGGGATGACAATTTTTTTGGGGCACAGTCCACGTTGGTCTGGTGTCTGGAATGAGACTGGGGCCTAATAAAAAGGAGCTTGATTGGGCCGTACCTTGTAGCATTCCGAGGACAGGCCGGAATTCTGTGAAGCGAAAGTGGTAAAAGTATTGTCCAGTCCTTTTTAAATTGGTGGCTGAGATTTGTAGGTGTATTTTTAAAAGACTTTTAGTCTGTTCTACTTTTCCTGATGACAGAGGACCATAAGTGTTATAAAGGTTTCACTGAATACTAACAGCCTGAAAAAGTGCTTGGCAGATTTGACTAATAAAGGCTGATCTGTTATCAGGCTCTATAGAGGTGGGAAGGCTAAACTGAGGAATTATGTCTGACAGAAGGGAAGAAATGACTGTGGTGGCCTTCTCAGAACCTGTAGGAAAGGCCTGTACCTATGCAGTGAAAGTGTCTACCTAGACTAAGAGGTATTTTAGTTATCTGACTTGGGGTATGTTGAGTAAAGCTAATTTGCCAGTCCTGGGTGGGGGCAAATCCTCAAGCTTGATGTGTAGGGAAGGCAGCGGCCCTGAATAATCCCTGAGGAGTAGTAGAATAGTAGATGGTACACTGAGAAGTTATTTCCTTGAGGATAGATTTCCATGATAGAAAGAAAATGAGAGGTTCCAAGAGGTGGGCTAGTGGCTTGTACTATAGAATAGCCTGCCTTTGCTGGTGTGTGGTGATTAGGCCTGGTGGAACTGCCATCAATAAATCAAGCGTGATCAGGGTGAGGAACAGGAAAGAAGGAAATATGGGGAAATGGGGTGAATGTCAGGTGGATCAGAGAGATACAGTCATGGGCATCAGGTGTGGTATCAGGAATAATGTGGGAGGCCGGATTGAAATCCGGGCCAGGACCAATGGTAATTGTGGGACTTAACAAAGAGTGAGCACAGCTGAAAGAGCCAGGGAGCAGAAAGTATATGTATCAGGTATGAGGAATAAAATAGATTTTGGAAGTTATGAGAAGTGTAGAGAGTGAGTTGAGCATAGTTTGTGATTTTTAGGGCCTGTAAAATTATTAAAGCAGTGGAAGCCACTGCACGCAGACATGAGGGCTAGGCTAAAACAGTAAGGTCAAGTTGTTTGGACAGAAAGGTTACAAGGTGCGGTCCTGGTTCCTGTGTAGGAATTCTGACCACACTAACCATGCCTAGGAAGGAAAAGAGTTGCTGTTTTGTAAGGGATTGAGGTTTGGGAGATTAGTTGGGCATGATCAGAAGGGAGAGCACATGCGTTTTTATGAGAATTATGCCGAGATAGGTAACAGATGTGGATGAAATTTGGGCTTGACTGAAGTAATGGGGGCTATCTGTGAAGCCTCCTGGCAGTACAGCCCAGGTAATTTGCTGAGCCTAAAGGGTTTCAGGGTCAGTCTAAGTGAAAGCGAAGAGAGGCTGGGATGAGGGTGGCAAAGGAGTAGTAAAGAAAGCATGATTGAGATCTAGAACAGAATAATGGGTTGTAGAGGGAGGTATTGAGGATAGGAGAGTATATGGGTTTGGCACCATGGGGTGAGTAGGCAAAACAATTTTGTTGATAAGGTGCAGATCCTGAACTAATCTGTAAGACTTGACCAGTTTTTTGACAGGTAAAATGGGGGAATTGTAAGGAGAATTTATATGTTTTAGAAGCCCATGCTGTAGCCGGAGAGTGATAACAGGCTTTAATCCTTTTAAAATGTGCTGTGGGATGAGATATTG